>NC_052506.1:17059485-17141260 GCF_014356525.2 Nilaparvata lugens
CTAAATACAAAACAAAAACAAAACAGTGCGTTTCTGGGTTGTTTTACGAATTATTCTCTGACTAATCCTTAAAAGTCTATATGGCTACTTGAAAATGCATCCCGTCAGGTGATAATTATAACTAATGTTATTCAGAGATCTGGAAGCCCTAGTATTTAATATACCGGTTCTTGGACATTTTTGCAAATAGATGTCTACAAAAATTGAGAAAGCCTTACCGTATTAAAGTATTTCAATAGATCTATTAGTGTTTCATGTTTATGTGGCAAAAACCTTGTTTTTATAGGCTTCACTATGTATTTTTTTCAGTGTTCAATTTGATTTTCGATATAAGAAAAAATCTCAACATTAATAATAAAAGGAATCTAACGTAATTGAGATTATAATATGATTATTGGTTATCTCATGACTGTTGACTAGAGTATTTAATTCGATTTATTCAAATTGATTGCTGCTGTAACATTCTAAATTTAAACTAATTTGGAAAAATCCTGGTGATGACTTGAGAAGATTTTGCATATGATAATTATTTTCATTTTTAGGGTTGCGAAATTTCTACAGAATGTTTGAACACATAGTTCCCAAGGAATTGAACGAAAAATACAAGGATCATATATTCTTCTACAGCTACAACGAGACTAAAAACTTTGTGAAGCTCTTTAGAGAAAAATTGTGGGTGAAGAAGAGGAGGTCTAAATTGTAAGTATTGAATCTATCTATCATATAACGAAAAGTAGTTTCCAAACTAGAAAACACATCTCAACAATTAATGAAAAAATGGATTAAGTAGTACTCAGCATTAATTACATTATCCTTCACATTAACAGCTAGTTTCGAAATTGCATATTTTGAAGTGCCGTAATGAAATATTTTTCTACTGTTATTCTATTCATATTCATTTATAGATGTTTTCTCGAAGAGATCCATCTTTGGAAAATTAATGCTCCTTTTTCCTAGGATTTCAAATAATTCAATCCTCCAAATCCAGCTTGAACAATTGGTAGTATATCGTAATAATTTAGCTCAATTGGAAATGATTCGTCCAAAAATATTTATATTATAAAAATAAAGCTGCAAAAATCATTGTTTGGCAAATTCGTGGTTTTGATGAAAAATAAATTTCTCTTCCTTCATAACTACGATAATGCCTAGAATATTATTGTTTGTTAAATCAAATTTAATGCTATTACAATTCAACCATCAATTCTAATTTACTATAGTGTGGTCCACGTTATAATGGCAGTGGAGAAAAATATCAGAACAAATTTGCCGATCCTCTGTCTTGTCAATGCCTTCTATGGAGAGTAGCTGATCCCTCGTTTATTGATGTGTAATATTAACTGTTAATTCTCATTTAAAATAATCAATTATATTTTATCAAGCAATAAATTATATTTTTCAATGATTTCATAATCAAAATATTTTGTTAATTATATTTCTACGTTGTTTAATACGATCTGGCAACAGAGCAAAGCGAGAATGAGATAGCGCTATCAGCTTTGTTGAATGATAGACAAGGATAGCAATACAATTGCTAATAAAACTCTGCCAATATAACGTTGACCTCACTGAAGATTAATGTGGTAACTAATTGTTCAGGTTCACTAACTAATTATTTTTTTTTAATGGCTTCATTTGATTATTTACAGGCAAGAAAGAAGATACATCTTGCAGCTGTTCAAGCGATTTCCCAACGTTGATAAAAGCTACTTGAAAGAATTATATCCAGATCAAGATATTGAAAAACTACGACAAAGTAAGTTAACAGCCAGTCACTTACAGCAAAAGGCGAACTGAACGTGGCATTTAGTTGAATATTTTGTTAATCAATTTTATTGTAGAATTTTCACAATTTCAATTACTGTATTGTAAACAATAAAACAAATTATTTATGATGCCTTATCTTCATCATTCGCTCGAGTGATCGATTGAAGTCATTACTGCTAATATTATAAGTCAAGTTTTTATCTTTTTTTTATGAAAGTGGGTAGTTCGAAACCCACCTTATAGCCCTTTCGTACACATTTTTAGACAAACTCTAGTTTGCAAATGTTCAAAGTTTTTCTTTAGATTATGATTTCCTCAAGAATCTGTGGAATACAGCCAAAAATACTGTAAATTATGCAGCTATGTTGGAGGAGAGCAGCTAGTCACAAACATGTTGATTGTGTTGTATGTCTTCAACTAATGTTATATTTTCCAGACAAAAGAAGTAAGCATTTTACACCCATTCATTAATTTTATAGCTTGAGACCTCTGAGAAAAATTAGGCCCGCCGCAAAATACATCCACGCAAAATAGAAATAGGCCCACGCTTATCCACGTTCAAGGTCAATAATTGAACTCACACCTCACACGCTGGGCTGGGTATCCATCTCTGAAATAGACTGATGAACAAAGCAGCTGATTGTCTTTAAAAAGACGTTAACCAGACTGACACAAACCACTCTCTGTCTCAGACAGCACCGCATCGCGCATGCGTTAGCAACGGGTTTTTCCCGTTCCATTCAGTCAGATCTTTGAATGTAACGTTCTTTGTGATGATGGTTACCGAGCACTGTAACTGGAGCCAATCGTCATTCTATTTGATGAAGATATTATTATCCAATGATGATTAATCATTAAATTCAATATAGTAATCAATATATTATCATTTTATTTAATAAAAGAAAGAGTACTTTTGAAAAATATGATTAATAAAATATAACAGTTGATATTTAACTGATCTTAAAAAACACTATAACTAAGTCAGCATATTGTCATTTCAAAACAAAAACCGAACCCTCAACCTCCCCTTTTACATTTAAAACATCAATAAACATGACTATTTGAAAAACCTCTATTCCCTTCCAGCATATTGCAATTTCAAAGCCAAATCCTAACCTATCTTTCCACCTTTGAAATATCAAAAAGCATTATTCTACCTGGACCCTAGCCCTTTCTAGCATATTGCAATTTAAAAGCAAAAACCTAACCTAACCTTATGGAACATTATTAAATATAATCCAAAAAAACCTAACCCCCAACCCCTTCACATTTAATAATTTAGATTTCAAAGCTAAATCCTAACCCCCTAACCTATCCTTTCACATTTGAAACATCAAAAAACATAGCTCTAACTGCACCCTAGCCCCTTCTAGCATATTGCAATTTCAAAGCAAAAACCTAACCTATCCTAATAACACATTATTAAATATAACCTAAATAAAACCTAACCTCTAACCCTTCTACATTTAATACTTTAGATTTATTTGTCATCTTTAGAACAAAACATAAACATGTGGTTCATTTCATGAACATGTTCACAAACATGTGATTCAAAGCAAAATCCTAACCCCCTAACCTATCCTTTTACCTTTGAAACAGAGAAAACTCCTGCTAATTCTGTGCTTTGAAACATCAAAAAACATAACTCCACCTAGACCCTAGCCCCTTCTAGCATATTGCAATTTTAAAGCAAAAACCTAACCTATCCTAATAAAACATTATTAAATATAACCTAAATAAAAACTAACCCCTAACTCTTTCACATTTGTTGAACGAGACAAGGATAGCAACACCATTGCAAATCGTACACTACCATTATAACGTGGACCTCACTATAGATACTCAAAGAGTACTTTTGATTAACTATGTTATAACTGTGACTGTTGCTGGCCGTTACTCTGTTTCTGAGACAAAGAGAAGCTCCTAGACTGACTAGACAAAACGAGCAGAGTAGTTGACGGCACATGCGCTAGTTGTAGGCATGCGCAGTACAACGAACATTTGACCCATGCTCCATGAAACCTGCGAACTTCTTTCAAAACTTTTTTCAAAAACGTATTTACAAAACTTCCCACGGCGTGGGTTGGAGTGGCGTGGGTCTACTTTGCGGCTGGCCTTATTAAAGTTCTCCACAACTTTCAGAGCTAGGGAATACGTCAGCTTACTAACTTCAAAATTAACTGATGGCATGAAAATTAAAGCCTTTTACCACAACGTAAAGAACAAAAAGTTCTTCTTCATTCTTTGCTTGTATACAAAGACGCGAGACAAGAGCGAGAACTTTAATGATGGCATTAAAATTATCCCGCTCTGGTCATCGTCCCGCATTTATCCTGCGTCAGTGTGTTCAAGGCTTTAGACTGCACTCACAACGGATGCGTCTACACGTTGGACATATTGTCCATTTTTATTCAGATGCTCAAGTCGAACGCTCAAAACCTTTGATTTTGGGCGTATTTAGGGAAGATTATTGAATCTTTCATCAAGTGTCAAAAGGTTCAACCGAGCATGCCTGCCAAATTTCAATGTTTGGTTTGGTATTTCAGCCCTATCATATGAACTGTAGAAGTAGGAAATGGAGAAAAATTTATTAGGGTACAAACACACTGAAAGCAGAGCGTGGCGTGGCGTTCTAGAGCGGAGCGTGGCGTGGTCAGAGCGTTCATGATACACACAAGAAGCGTCTGAGCGTCAAGCGGCAAGGGCCTAGAAAATGGCGTTGTCTAGTTTGCAGACATTAATTGTGAGAATAATTACGTAAAGCAGTGGTTCTCAAAGTGTGGAGCGCGACGAATGCTCAGGGGGGGGGCGCAAAGCTTGGTTGGAAAATGTTTTAAATTTACTTCTAAAATAATTACGATAAGCAATCTTTCTATTTTTAAAATTAAATGTGAGTAGTTTTTACTCATAAAATATTTATATCAACCGTATTGTCAAATTCAAATTCTCAATCAATAAGTGCTCCCTCAACATGATAGAAAAAGAAAACCTCATTGATCTCCAAGGTGACTTTGCGCTTAAAATGAAGTTTGAAGAATATTTTCTTACATCTTTCTGGATTGGTGTGCAAAAGGAACACCCAATTTTTAGTAAAAAGGCATTGAGTATATAGACTCCTTTTGCTACAATTTATCCATGTGAAACTGGGTTTTCTGTTGCCATGAAAAGTGAATATAGATCAAGACTGGATGTGACCCAGGAACTTAGAGTAGCGTTTTCGGAGCTGACACCTCGTTTCAACAAACTCTGTGCGAAAAAAACAAGCTCATCCTTCACACTAACACTCTTTGTATTGTTAATTTCTATGAGAAACAAAAATAACAACAACCGTATGTACTATAGTACCTGAATAAAATTATACTTTATTGTTTGTATAGAATTTTTTGTTTTATAATGATTGGAACTATTGCAGCATTGGGTTATGTATAGAATGTGCAAAACTCAACTAAATAAATATTGAGTATAAAATATGTAGGTATATACGTACTTATACGTATATGTACAACATGTATAGTATAGTAGTCTATGCTTATACATGTAGGGGATCCGGCTTACAGTTGAATTATGCAGGGGGGCTTGAAGTAAAAAGTTTGAGAACCACTGACGTAAAGTATAGGATATTACCTAAGACACAGTGTGTTCAGCACGGGAAAAAATATGGACAAAATTTCCTCCACAACATTTACTATAGGTGGTGGGAGAATTGATGAATTTTTAAAATTTCATAGAAATATGAATGAAATGCATTAGAAATCCTTACTTTTGTTTTCAAAGTGTAATAGATGAGTTTTCTCTTTTGAATAATCAAATAATACACATTACAGGGGAATTTGGGCAAACATGAAATATACTAGTGTGCTAGATGGTGGGAAAATGTAGTAGAACAAGTGCATTATTATGTACAAGAATAGACCATTAGTAAGTACATTAGTAGGGCACTCGCACTTCGACGCTCCGCTCGTAGACGCTCCAAAAAACAAACCAGCTTGTTCCAAAGTTTGACATCAGGCTCCGCTCCGCTCTGCGAGTAGACGCTTCCAGTGTGTTTTAGCTCATTAACATGATACTGTTCACGATGCTCCTCAACGCCACGCCACGCTCCGCTTCCAGTGTGTTTGTACCCTTAGAGTGTGATGTCTTACCCCTCTTCCCTAGAATTAAATCGTGAAACTATATTATGCTGAAACCTAGTAATAAAACCACCTAACTTGGTTAAAATCAAGTGATGCGAAAAATAAGTCAATTAAGATTAATTTTTCAAGAGTACCGCCGCAACTGACAAAGGATCCGTGTGGGCTCTCTGGTTGAGAACCGCTGCACTTCAATATGTAATAAATAAAAAACTTTTCTGTGATCTAGATTAACACACAAAAAATAAAGATCGATTTCTAGAAACTTGAATGAGCCTGCAATTTACAACGTGGTTGCCAGTTGGGGTAACTAATATCTATCGAATGAAATTCTCGATTAAATTCTGAGTTAAGAGCCTTCTTGAATGATTAGAAAGGTTACACAGAAGACCTTATTTCTTGTCAGTTTCTGACTATCCATTAATTTGTAGACTTGCTTATTGTCATTTTACTTCTCTTGACTTGTTCCCTTATGGGCCTGCCCTGGTGGTATGTCTATGTTATGAACAGAAACCATTATTATTGTTATTATTTTCATTACTGATAGTAACTTATTATTATTACCTTATACAGAGCCCGGCATAAATACCTGACGTTTTTTGAGGGATAATAACTAAAGTGTGTTTCGTACAATTAAATCATAGAATATATCAAAGTAAAGATCGAATTTTGCAATTTATAGTGAATACTATAAATTATATACACATACAATTTATACATAGATTACTCACAAAGTTTTTTATTTGTAGATTATGTCATCCAAATGATTTCCGTTACTTTTCACACACTCAAACTAATTCTAAATTTCGCCTATGCTCGCTCAATCATCACTTGTGGAGCTTCAATTTCTCGTTGAATGACTTCCTTTAGTTCTGTGGATTATTGGCTGCTCGATAACAGTAATTTTGTTTATTCACAAATCCCGAAAAATTAAAATGTTCCTCGTCACTTGAAAGAATAACGGAATCCTGGTGGACATTTTCGAAAATGAAAATGCAATGTGCCCAATAATTTGCTTTAAGTTGTTGCACGAACATTATTCTATACGGGTGGAATTTTAGGTCGGAATGAAGAATTCGTCGTACACTTCGATAAGAAAAGGCTAGAGCAACAACATATTTCGCTGCTGAACGTCGTGGAGATCGTGTAACAGCTACTCAGGCGTTCTCACGGTTCGTTTTTGTCCTGTCAGTTTCGTTTTAAAGCGGAAAACGTGTTCCTAAAATTCTTTACCCACAACAAGATCGTATTCCTACTGGAAACAGGCGCATGCCAATTTAAATTATTGAAATGTCTGCGACATAAACGCTGTGTTAAAATAACTGAGTTATTATTTTTAAAATATGCTTCATCACAATCGCTTGATGTTCACTTGACCACGACATACTTGGCTATTGGAATGATAAGAATAGACCTGTCGATGTACAACATTCCCGCCTTTTCAATGACAGTGGTTCAAACATAATAATTACTACAAAATCGTCAGATTAATATGCCGGTCCCTGTATAATCTTAGTATTATAGTAATATTATATCCTTCATTACTGATAGTAATTTGAATGAATAAATAAAAAAAGTTGATAAATTTTTACAGACAAATCGCAAAATAATTTATTTTTGTTTACATACTACAACTATTGACATTGTTTCATTGCTTTAAATGAAAAGAGATTGCATAATAAAAAATTATTTACATTTATTTAAATATTGTTAAATTTGTAATAGATAAAGTCAACATCTAATGCCACTGCCTATGGCCATGAATGTGCCAAACGTTCCACCAGTGGACATCATTGTCTTGCCCATGTTGTTCACCAATTCACGACCTCTTAGTCCAGCCCTGAAAAATATTTCCCATACAGATATAAATTACTACACTAATAAAAATATTACTCTATTAATAAGAACCCACTCTTTTAACTATGCTACTGTTTCAACGTTGGCAACTATAATAATTATTGTACCTTCGGCTTAAATTCATACTTCCCAGGTCCCAGCCACATCAAGAAGCAACACTTTAAACTATGTTACAGTTTCAATGCCTCGAAACTATTATGCTTGTATCTCATACTACCAGCCATGTTACTTGATATACGTTTATGGTACTTTTTGTCATGGAAAACTTTCATCGATATAAATTGGCAGTTCATGCTGAAATATAAACGTTGTAAGGCCCAATGACGGCTAAAATATACATCAGGCAAAATGGCACCTTCCCACCAACAAACAAAAGAGCCATAGAAATATCAATTTTCTTAAGCCTTGTTTCTTATTGATTTGTTGTTCTAACCCCTGTTAAAATGAACATTTTATTCGAGGGAGAGGTATAATAATTATAATGCAGTTATTAATTGATTACCTTAGAGCTCCAAATCCACCAAAGATTCCTCCAGTTGCCATACCGACACAGAATCCTAACAGAAATCCAATTTTTATCTTATCGAAACAAGAGGGTCCTCCTGTTTGATATCCGACGGGGGCTGGCATTTTTCTAGAATAAAAATCAAAAGGCAATAGTGAGTATACCTAAGTTACATGAACCTATGAAGAAATGACGTAAAATTGAACATTTTAGAGGTAAGTTGCAATTAATTTTTTCAAGTGGCTATTAAAAATATTCGGGCACTAGAGAAGACTCATATACTATTGCACTTATGAAAAAATAATACATTAAAAAAATAACAAAGATGATTAAAAATACATTATATAGGCTAAAACCTAGTATAGCCATCAATACTAAATAATTCATATAAGAACAAGAACCATATAATTCATATATTAGGTTTAGATCAAATAGATAACTTAAGATAATCATTACTTATACTTAATACAAACTATTATGACAAATATTATTGATTTTACAGTTGAACATATATAAAAAAGAAGCATGGAAGTTAAACATAAAATATTTTTTCCTACAGTTACCTTGAAAAGTGACCATTCCTGCACTGATTACAGAACGCAAAGAATCACTTTTCCGCTCTAGTGCGCAAAGTATTACTTTGCGTTGTCTTAATACTTTGCGTATTATCTTGCAGCCATCCCAATCAGCTGTTGACATTGTTGGCTTGTATTTTGAATGCGAATTCGTTCTATCTATATTTTTTATGATTTTCAAATAAATAAAAATGAGAACTCAATAAATTATAGGCTACATTTCTAATATTATTAATTATTCATTATTTCAAATAATATTTTTTCATTCATAAATTGATTGGTTGAAAAATTATTTAGAAATTAAGATTTACTCAAAAGTATTCAAATTAATTTGAATAAATTATGGATTATTAATTTTCAATTGGATTATCAAGTTTAAAATAAATTAAAGTTGTTATTAATAACAAAATTATACAGACAAACATTTGATGGATTTCAGCCATCATTTTACCCATAATCAACCACTTTTCATATTCAATGGTAACTGTAGGAAAAATTTGATGTGAAATACGTGCGCAAAGTTCCTCTGCTAAATAAATAAATAATAAATATTCTTATAAATACTCTTGCTGCACTCAAGAAACCATTCCGCCCGAGCCATAGGCTGTAAGCGTTTCTTTAGGTGCAGCAAACTGTCACTAGTTGCACAAATAACTATTTCCTCTACCTTCTGTCTAAAGTGCTTACTTTACTCCCTGAAACGTAATACTAAAGTGTCACTTTTTCGCTCTCGGTAGTAAAAAATAGAAAAACTCCCTAGAGAGGAAAAGTGACTCCATTTAAATAACATGGGAAGCATCTCTATTTTAAAAACTTACATTGTAATAGGCTAGAAGGTCTAAGCTCAGATGAGGAAGCATATAGAGTAGTCATTAAACCAACTAAATTCAATACCTCAACCAGACATTCGATCAATATATGAAATTTACGTGTGTATGCTAAAATTATGACAAACTTCATATCACTATACTAAAAAAATGTAAATTTTTTATTCCATGTTATTCAAAATACAAGCCAACGAATATTCCTCATCAACTAATTAAATTTGAAACGGGAACTTCATCATAGCTGTAGTTGTGGCGGCCATTGTTGTTACAACTTTTGCCGCTAGATAGTGCTGTCGAGGGGAACTGTGATTTCAAGCCAGCTGTTTCTGTTTACTTTTTATGTTGTAAAATATTGTTTGGTCATGTACGTTTTTAAAAATTATTTTATTTGAAGTTTTTATGGAAATGTAGGTGGAGGAAAAATGTTGTGTATGTGTATATCATGAGTGAAAAATATTTTCCTCCCTCAGGAAAATTGTTGCCCTCGGCTTCGCCTCGGGCTTCAAACTTTTCCCTCAGGGAGAAAAAACAGTAATTTTCACTCTAGATATAACTATTTTTATGGTTATGTTCATTCATCTTTTAAATGAGTGGGAAAAAATTATGCGCGTCTATCCAGCTTGTATAATGAGCCTTATGCCGCATCTACATATTGGCCCAGAGAAGTCTAACGTCGGCCAGCGCCAATGTGTGGATGGGTGGTTTGCCAGCGTTGGCCTTCATTGGCCATCAATCTGATTTCGTCCGAGCGGAGACCAATGCATGCTGTTTAGTCGTCTGCTCTCGTGTACTGTGTAATTGAGTTATGATTCTTGAGTTTTCTATGATTTGTTATCCTATTAGATTAAGCGAGCAATTTCTGTATTTTTATATCTGGTTATTTATGTTCAACGGATCTAACGATTTTCACGAAATTTGGAACATAGTAGGTTTATGATATAAAAATTTGATTGCACAAGGTCTCATCCTTGGGAAAACTCGCTGAACGACATTAAAAGGATAATACATCCTTGGCTGAAACAGCTGAGACTTTCATCGTCGAAAATCAAAATACCGCATCCCCGAAATTCATAAGCTGACGTATAGCCAGCTGTAAAATAAATAAACACGATCATTTTAGAAAATTGTGTTCTGTTTATCAATAAATAGAAATAACGAGCGAAGCTTGGTGCCCCGATATTTAATTGTTATTGTGTTATTTTTTCATTATTTTTTTAGTTCCTATTGTGTTCCTTCTAGTTGATATTTTCAACTTCCAACTCCATTTTTCATTTGCCATTTTGAATGCGAGCGCTTGCCAACGTTGGCTTCCGCTGGCCTTGATGAGGCACGCAGTATGTATGGCAAGATAAACGCGGCTAAGCTTACCAAGCTGGGCCAATATGTGGACTAGGCATTAGCACTCACAAGTACTATGTCAACAAAACAAACACTGATAACAGTTAGAAATTATTCTGTAATAGAACTGTAGTAATTGTAAGGTTTACGTTATTATGGCAGTATTTGATTAACATTGATGTTGCTTTCCCTCTTTATTATTCAAAAATCAGCGTTACCTTTTCAAGCTCTACAACGTTGCCAGATCGTGTTTCAACAATGTATACATATAATTAACAAAATATGAAATCTCAATTATGAAAATGTATTTGCTTTAACTTAGTATTTGAAAAATATTTTTTCATGACAATTAAAATATAATTAATTTTTCTAAACAGGAATAAACTAATATTTCATCCGATATACCGAAATCCGCTATTCGCTATAGAAGGCAGTGGCAAGAAGAGAATTGACAACGCTGTTTTCCTATCTCTCCCCACTGCCTTTATAACGTGAACTTTACTATTATAGCATGTTCAAATATTTATTGAATGCGGCATACTAAAAAATTAAAGATTTTGTTTTTAGAGTTAATATCTAGCAAGTAGGTAGCTACAAGTCAAATTCTTGTGTCATCCTTAAAAAGTTGTGATTTATTTTCCATTATGAAAGTATAAAAATTTTATCTTTGTAAGTAATTCCACAATAAAATTGTAAATAAATTGCAAAATATTTCACTTATTTAAAATATTATTTCATAATTATATATTATCACGAATAGATTCTTTAGAATATAGGCCGCGGTATTGACTACGTGCTATTTCAATTCCGCCGCGGCCCATATTCTAAAGAGCCTTTTAGATTGATTAACAATGTATGGCCTTTATAATTTATAACAATAAATTAATATACAATCATATATTTTATAATTTTAAATAATAACAAAACTTCAATACAAACATATAAGTTTACAGTGCCTAAAATACATTTTTTAAAAATACTTTTTCTAAGCAAGAGTACTCACGGTTTTTGACTTGAAATTTTTCAAAAACAAATAACACTTTATTTCAGTCCTTTTTTGTCATCCCAATAATTACAAAATTTTATATAAATCTACTATTTTATATTATAAGCATAACCTAACAAATAATAGTGTTTTTCTATCTTGCTTTCTCCTTCTTCGATTTTTATTCAATCAGCTGATAACATTCCAGGTCAACCAACCTTCTGTGATAAACCTGTATTTAATCACTGGTCTTGACTGACTCGCAAAAGACCCCATACTCTGAAGAGAAAATTGCTTGATTTTAAAATGACTCATATTATACTAAACTTATTCGATAAGTAATTTGGTGCTGGTAAGGTTTGCCTTGAAATTAACGATAGCTCGTAATCATGAAAAAGCATAGAAATTGTGTTTCTCCAACAAAAAGTTTCGCCACACAACCAACTGAGCGATACCTGTTTTAGAGAATTTCAACATGACTTACCGTACAACTGTTTTCAGGCACCGAGGAACAACGGTTTACTGTGTCTACCTGAAACACAAGAATAACTGAGAAAATAACTCAAGATATTGCGATTTTAATCCTGTTGTCTAAGGCCACTCCTATTTTTTATTATTATAACTACCTTATTTTACTCCATGATGGTAAAGGCTGAATAAAATCTTCTACAAATTCCTCCCTATTTGATACATTAGCCCCACCCCCCAGTTATTCAAAATGTTCTATATATGACCGGCGATCGCAGGGCAGATTTTGTCAGAAAGTGAAATAAAAAACAAATTTGACATACGGTATTTTATTAACTTAACTGAGATGGCTGTAGATAGCTTGTGCATGTGGTTCTGCGGCTCAACTATATCATCATCAGTCCAGCAAGGACATTCGGTATGGAATGGAACATTTTCAAAATTGTTCAACTTTAGGTCACCTAGGCTGAGAATGACAATAAAACTGACTTTAATAATGTACCTTTAGCCTTGGCCGGTACTACCATCGAAAGATGGTCAAGCTCTTGGGTTTCCACCTGGTCACAAAACTACTGTAAAATCTGACAAAGCATTTATTGGAACGGTTCCACTTGTTACTCGTTCCGCTACTACGTAGACATCATGTTGTCATTTTGTGCGTCTGCGCTGTCCGGTGACGTCACAGTCGGTTCTTCGACACTGCTTTAGTCAAATTGGTTTTCTATACTTCTATTCGTACCTTTTTCGTCGGATTATTTGCCGTTGCAATTTTAATATTTTTACTATTCGATTTTTTGGAATTTTATCTTGTCTTTAGGCATCTTACTTTCTAGATATTTGCCACTTTTTCACCAAACGTTTGTAGACGTTTCACATATGTGGCTGTCATTTCCGCCTTCCCCTTTTTGTTACTAGCGCGTTTAGCTTGTTTGTTGTCTTTCAATGGTTCCTAGTCGGTGTGTGCATCCTGCGCCCGGTCTAAACTTTTCATCTGAATTCATCAGACCTACGAAACGTTTTTAAAAGTGAATTATTCTTCAAATTAATTCGTTTGTTCTATTCGTCAAGTGTGATTCAATTATTCATTGATTTCTTCACTCATTTACTCTGTTAAACCTTTGATAAACTTTGTCAAAAATTGCAACCTTGTGTGAGCGTTCATCGCTATTTATTTGATCTACAGAACGTTTTTAAAGTGTGAATTATTCTACAAATTAACTCATTTATTCTATTCTTCAATTGTGATTAAATTATTCATTGATTGCTTCACATATTGCTTTGATAAACTTTGTCAAAAATTACAACCTCGTGTAGGCTTCAATTGCCATTCTTCTACAATTGGCTTCACCTCGTGAAACTCAAACTTTCAAGTTCATCATCTCTACCGTTTGGAAATCAATCCAAAAATTCCACAACTTGAAGATCGGATTATTCGTTTGGAATTCTACTTGCTCCTGCCTACATTTCCACTGGGGGATTCACCTGCTGTGGTAGACGGTTCCATGCTTGTCATCGCATGGCCAGATCACTTCATCGCTTGCTGATGTCCTGTTCTTGTGGGTATTGCAGAGTCATTGCCTGTCTGCCTGGCTGCATCTCCTCTTCAAAATTTTATTCAGGTCACGTAAATCGTTCTATTCAATTTTCATTTACGTAGCCTATGTATCATAATTGATTTATTAATGTCTATCTTGACATTCAATTCACTGAGGCCACCGACGCCTAATTATCGTTTGATTAATGTCTATCTTGACATTCAATTCACTGAGGCCACCGATGCCTACTATTTCATTGGATTTGACAGCTACCCTTGGCTTTACAAGTGATTCACTAAGGCCACCGACGCCTATTAATTCATTGTATTTAACAGCTACCCTTGGCTTTACAAGTGATTTTCTGAGGCCACTGACGCCTATATAATTGTATTCAATAGTAGCAACTATTAATTTATTGGATTTGACAGCTACCCTTGGCTTTACAAGTGATTTTCTGAGGCCACTGACGCCTACTTATCGTTCTATTGATGTCTTTCTTGACATGATTCACTAAGGCCACCGACGCCTACTATTTCATTGGATTTGACAGCTACCCTTGGCTTTACAAGTGATTTTCTGAGGCCACTGTCGCCTATTAATCGTTCTAATTGATGTCTATCTTGACACTCAATTCATTGAAGGCCCATGTCGCCTATATTCAACCTGGACAATCTTCACATTGTATTTATTAGCTACCCTTAGCTCTTAAGTGATATTTTAAGGCCAGTGATGCCTATTAATTTGTTTTATTAATGTCTATCTTGACATTCAATTCACTGAGGCCACCGACGCCCATTAATTCATTGGATTTGACAGCTACCCTTGGCTTTACAAGTGATTTTCTAAGGCCGCTGATGCCTAATTATCGTTCGATTGATGTCTATCTTGACATTCAAATCACTGAAGGCCTATGCCGCATATATTTTTGTGTATTTTACCTGTTGAGCATTATTTACAGCTTATTGTCATTTTTTAATCATTAATATTGTACCTCACAGCAATAACCTTCATTATAGCACTCAATTTATATTCATTTCAGGTATCATTAATACTACCTTTTCGATTATTGTCAGGCTTCAATGGTCATTAATGTCATTGACCTAATTTCATTTAAATTTTGTATTTCTCTACGTTTTTTCACATGTTGTAATTTACCCAAGATATTTGACTTAATCTACTTACAATTGTTTTGTATGTGGCCATCTGCCTATTATTACTTTATTGATCCCAAGAAATTTGACACAATTGTTTTTGTATGTGGCCATCTGCCTATTATTATCTTATTGATCCCAAGATATTTGACTCAATGTTTTTTGTATGTGGCCATCTGCCTATTATTATCTTATTATTATTAAATCTTATATTGTTGATTCATTTAGTCTTTTATTGGCATACTTACCACACTTCAAGCTATCAGTATTTTTATGCACAGAATTCAAAGATTTATTTGTAGGTATTTATACCAACTATCATTCACAGTCCACTGCCCTGACCTTGGATTCTGTCATAAAAATTGGTCCTCCGGGCCGGATTTTTTTGATCTAGTGTTACCTAGGATAATTGTTAATTTTTATTACCCATTGCTTGGTCCATTGAACCTTAGGGTTTCAGTGACCGTGTGCCTAATAGTCTAGCTTGACGCCAATGATTAGGTCCCACTCTAGAGTATATTTTATTCCATTGTACCTTTGTATGTTTATATTGTTTAATATTAAGCATTCACACACTTGTTTCAAATTTTTAGTACTGGCTGCAACTCAAAGCACGCTGCGACGTGTATGCACCAGCTATCAACTATCTTGTACCCTGAGAGACTGAACCGCACTGAACTGGTCACAGACGGCTATTGCGCATTGAGAAAACAACACACGGCAAACTACACCGCCTTGCGAGCTCGCTACTTGACTCGCCACACAGCAAGCTTGATACAACTTGCCTCAAACGCACAGGCGTGCCTCTCTGCGTACTGGACCAGCGCCCAAAGTTGCTTATTGGCGCAGCAATCACATTGCTACAGTGCAGCATCATTTCGTTCACTCAGGTTTTTCTGTTAGTTTTTAAGCATGTCCGATCATGAGGAAGATTCACTTCCTGAGCCTTCTGCTCTTTCCAATGCAAGAGACAATTTACACCACAAAATAGATTGGTTCATAACCAGCTATAGCGATTATGTTGTGGACACTGAAGCCACTTATTATCAATTGTTGACTGTCAAAAACGAACTAGGTTCACTTAGAATTAAGTATGATAAGATACATCAACAACTATGGAATTCAGAGTTGCAAGCACAAGACACTTCAACTCATTTTGAGATACTTAATAAGTTTATCTCCATTACCTCTAAGGCAAACGCTGCATTAACTGCTTTTGAAAGCAGACAATGCAACAATGAGGCCACTGCTGGTGCTTCCCAGCGGCCAACATCTCAAAACGCACATTTGGCAAATTTTCAGTTGCCTCAGATTCTGCTTCCATGCTTCAATGGGGAGCTTTCAAAATGGCAAGCATTCTCAAGTGCTTTTACTAATATTATTGGTAATCAAGATAATATTAATGATTCATTGAAATTTTTCTATCTTCGTCAATCACTCAGTGGTGAAGCTCTTGCTAGAGTGGAACACATTGAAGCTGACGAAAATGGTTTTCAGCTTGCATGGAACCTCTTAAGGGAGAGGTATGACAATAAGAGATTAATTGCTGCCAGGCACGTCACGGCAATTGAATCTCCACCTACCATAAAGCGTAACTGTCCACAATCATTACGGGCATTCATTGACTTTTGCAAGTCCCACATTACCGCGCTCGAAGCGCTTCAACTTGGAGTCCAAATCAAGGACTTATTGTACATGCACAAAATGTTGTTGCAGTTGGATACTGCTACTGTTCGAGAATGGGAAAAGAGTGTTGGTATACACGACATTCCCACCATTGATAAATTTTGGAATTTTTTGGAATCACAATGCAAAATCATGGAAGCTGTTGCTTCAAGCTCAGCTAACCATCATCAAGGAAATGTACAGCAAAGTACATCCAACTCGGTTGGTGCTCATAGCAAGCCAAAGTTCAATCAAATGTTCAAGCTAGGATGCAGGTTACTACCTCTTTTATGTCACCTTGTAGTTTTTGTAATTCTGTTGGTCATTTTCCAAATCGTTGTAATGAATTATTGAAGTTGCAGGTTACTGATCGTTGGAATGCTGTCCGTGACAAAAGGTTATGTTATAATTGCCTCAAGCCTTTCGCACCCAATCATGTTTGTTCGGACAAATCGTGTACACTTTGTGGCAAGAGTCACCACACTGTTCTTCATAGGTCGTATCCTCAATCACGAGACACTCAGCCTACTTCTAAGGATAAGGTAACTTCAAATGTTATTCATTCTCAATCTTTTGCTCCCTCCAAGGGTAAGAATGCTGTTTTGAATTCTGTCATGGTTCAGAATGTGGAAACAACTAAGCAAGCTGTTTCTCATGCAGAACAGCCTCAGAAGAACTCTCATGTCACAATGAGCTCCACTTCGTCTCTGTGTTTGCAACAGCAATCAACTGTCGCCTTGTTACCTACTGCTGAAGTTTTGGTTCAATCTTCTAGTGGGGAATTTATTAAAGCAACCGCGCTTTTAGATTCTTGCTCTGATTGTAATTTGATGTCAACTAGGTTGGCTGAAAAATTGTCACTTGCTGCTTTGTATTCTGACACTTTGATTCATAGTGTAGGTGAGAATAAGACCAAATCATCTATTTCTCATTCAGTTTGCTTGTCTTCATCTGATCGTTCGTGGTCGGTTGAAGAAAATTGTATTGTAGTTGATAGCATATCATCTAATGTTCCTAGTGTGAACATCGATCTTTCCAAAATTTCAATTCCCGTTGAACTCAAATTAGCGGATCCATTGTTTGATCAGCCTAAGCCTGTAGATTTGTTACTTGGTGCTGGCATATTTGCATCTGTTCTTCAGCCTGGTAAATTGTATCTAGCTCAAAACGCTCCCATCCTTCAGAAAACCAGTCTAGGTTGGGTCATATTTGGTTCTTGTAAAGCTATTCGTCCTATTGCAGCACCTCGTTCGTGCCTCCCCGCTTCACCTGTGGCCGCTCCCCATAGGGTCACATCAAATTTTCTAACTTCAAATGATGTCTCTCATCAGTTAGAGAAATCAGTTCAGGAAATCAGTTCTCAATCAGTTCAGGTATTAGCTACCACCTCTTCTCATAATGATGTTATTTCAGGTATAATCAATAGTTGCTCCACCTATCACAAAATCGTTCATACAACGGCGTATGTTCTACGGTTCATTCATAATTGTAGAAAACAAAATTCAGTCACTCCGCGCTTTGGTCAATTAACTATCTCTGAAATTTCAGAAGCTGAAAATTGTATCTTCAAATCTATTCAAGAAGAAGCTTTCTCTGCCGAACTTAAAGCATTGCGTCAAAATCAGGAGCTATTGCCTAATAGTTCTATTAAAGCCTTGTCACCATTCATTCACTCAGATTCTCTGCTCAGAGTTGGTGGACGTTTGCAAAATGCAAATGCTTCCTTTGATTACAAACATCAAATATTGTTGCCTAGCAATCAAAAATTCACTCGTGCATTGATTGTTGCTCACCATCGTCATCTAAGTCATGCTGGTGTGCAGGCCACCATGGCCAGTGTAAGACAACGATTTTGGTTTCCCTCCACCCGTCGCACCATCAAAAGTGTATTGCGGCATTGCATATTGTGTTTTCGCTTTTCGGCTCTTTGCTCTGAGCAAATCATGGGTAGTTTACCAGCGGCCCGCGTTCAGGCTAACTTTCCCTTTTATAACTGTGGTTTGGATTACGCAGGTCCTATTTCCATTCGTGTAGGCGGCTCCAAATCTCGTGCTTCTTATTTAACCACTCTTCAGAAAAAAGGCAAATGGTTAAACAATTATGAAAATTTGAAGGTCGGTACGGTTGTCATCTTGAAGGATCCTGGTTCCGCACAGTCCACTTGGAAGCTGGCGCGCATTACTGAAGTTCATCCCGGTAAGGACGACAAGGTTCGAGTTGTCACTGTTCTCACTCCCTCTGGCACTTTTAAGAGAGCTATTTTGAGTTTAGCACCTCTTCCCATTGATGAGGATTCTAGTTAATCCCCTTGCTCTTATGGTTCATGTTGTATTTTCAGGTTTCATTGTTTTTTCCCCTGGTTCTCACATGGGGCCCAGTTTTCAATTTCCAATTGCCTTGCCAGATTTTACATATTTCTTACTTTTTCTTATTGTGCCATATCCCCGTATGACACAAGGGGCCCAGTTTATGTAAAATCTGACAAAGCATTTATTGGAACGGTTCCACTTGTTACTCGTTCCTCTACTACGTAGACATCATGTTGTCATTTTGTGCGTCTGCGCTGTCCGGTGACGTCACAGTCGGTTCTTCGACACTGCTTTAGTCAAATTGGTTTTCTATACTTCTATTCGTACCTTTTTCGTCGGATTATTTGCCGTTGCAATTTTAATATTTTTACTATTCGATTTTTTGGAATTTTATCTTGTCTTTAGGCATCTTACTTTCTAGATATTTGCCACTTTTTCACCAAACGTTTGTAGACGTTTCACATATGTGGCTGTCATTTCCGCCTTCCCCTTTTTGTTACTAGCGCGTTTAGCTTGTTTGTTGTCTTTCAATGGTTCCTAGTCGGTGTGTGCATCCTGCGCCCGGTCTAAACTTTTCATCTGAATTCATCAGACCTACGAAACGTTTTTAAAAGTGAATTATTCTTCAAATTAATTCGTTTGTTCTATTCGTCAAGTGTGATTCAATTATTCATTGATTTCTTCACTCATTTACTCTGTTAAACCTTTGATAAACTTTGTCAAAAATTGCAACCTTGTGTGAGCGTTCATCGCTATTTATTTGATCTACAGAACGTTTTTAAAGTGTGAATTATTCTACAAATTAACTCATTTATTCTATTCTTCAATTGTGATTAAATTATTCATTGATTGCTTCACATATTGCTTTGATAAACTTTGTCAAAAATTACAACCTCGTGTAGGCTTCAATTGCCATTCTTCTACAATTGGCTTCACCTCGTGAAACTCAAACTTTCAAGTTCATCATCTCTACCGTTTGGAAATCAATCCAAAAACTCCACAACTTGAAGATCGGATTATTCGTTTGGAATTCTACTTGCTCCTGCCTACATTTCCACTGGGGGATTCACCTGCTGTGGTAGACGGTTCCATGCTTGTCATCGCATGGCCAGATCACTTCATCGCTTGCTGATGTCCTGTTCTTGTGGGTATTGCAGAGTCATTGCCTGTCTGCCTGGCTGCATCTCCTCTTCAAAATTTTATTCAGGTCACGTAAATCGTTCTATTCAATTTTCATTTACGTAGCCTATGTATCATAATTGATTTATTAATGTCTATCTTGACATTCAATTCACTGAGGCCACCGACGCCTAATTATCGTTTGATTAATGTCTATCTTGACATTCAATTCACTGAGGCCACCGATGCCTACTATTTCATTGGATTTGACAGCTACCCTTGGCTTTACAAGTGATTCACTAAGGCCACCGACGCCTATTAATTCATTGTATTTAACAGCTACCCTTGGCTTTACAAGTGATTTTCTGAGGCCACTGACGCCTATATAATTGTATTCAATAGTAGCAACTATTAATTTATTGGATTTGACAGCTACCCTTGGCTTTACAAGTGATTTTCTGAGGCCACTGACGCCTACTTATCGTTCTATTGATGTCTTTCTTGACATGATTCACTAAGGCCACCGACGCCTACTATTTCATTGGATTTGACAACTACCCTTGGCTTTACAAGTGATTTTCTGAGGCCACTGTCGCCTATTAATCGTTCTAATTGATGTCTATCTTGACACTCAATTCATTGAAGGCCCATGTCGCCTATATTCAACCTGGACAATCTTCACATTGTATTTATTAGCTATCCTTAGCTCTTAAGTGATATTTTAAGGCCAGTGATGCCTATTAATTTGTTTTATTAATGTCTATCTTGACATTCAATTCACTGAGGCCACCGACGCCCATTAATTCATTGGATTTGACAGCTACCCTTGGCTTTACAAGTGATTTTCTAAGGCCGCTGATGCCTAATTATCGTTCGATTGATGTCTATCTTGACATTCAAATCACTGAAGGCCTATGCCGCATATATTTTTGTGTATTTTACCTGTTGAGCATTATTTACAGCTTATTGTCATTTTTTAATCATTAATATTGTACCTCACAGCAATAACCTTCATTATAGCACTCAATTTATATTCATTTCAGGTATCATTAATACTACCTTTTCGATTATTGTCAGGCTTCAATGGTCATTAATGTCATTGACCTAATTTCATTTAAATTTTGTATTTCTCTACGTTTTTTCACATGTTGTAATTTACCCAAGATATTTGACTTAATCTACTTACAATTGTTTTTGTATGTGGCCATCTGCCTATTATTATTTTATTGATCCCAAGAAATTTGACACAATTGTTTTTGTATGTGGCCATCTGCCTATTATTATCTTATTGATCCCAAGATATTTGACTCAATGTTTTTTGTATGTGGCCATCTGCCTATTATTATCTTATTATTATTAAATCTTATATTGTTGATTCATTTAGTCTTTTATTGGCGTACTTACCACACTTCAAGCTATCAGTATTTTTATGCACAGAATTCAAAGATTTATTTGTAGGTATTTATACCAACTATCATTCACAGTCCACTGCCCTGACCTTGGATTCTGTCAACTACAGTGAACCGAGCGTACTGATAATGTCTGCAAGAAGTTATCCACCTGTTGCGCAGGTTCAAGTCTATATTGTTGGAGAAGCATCTTGTTTTCATCTAACATGGGCTCTGCCAGAGCAAACTGAGCATTCATTGATCTGCAGTTGTGATACTGTACCGTAAGCTATTCTGCTTTCTCAAAAGAAGGCTGTGAGTGATAACTTCAAGTGGCTTAGTAATTACTTAGTCATTATTATATCCATCAAACACCGGGCAAAATATAGTAAGTCATTTCAAATTTAATTAAAAAATATTTGAAATCTAAAGCCAGAATCGTGGTGGAATTTCTTACCTTAATGAAAACAGTTATCCTTCCTGCAGCCAAAGATTGATTATTTTCTAATACATTGATTGAGTATTGGGCAGTATGATCTAATTATAGCCTATAACAATGATTTTCCCAAATCCATTTAGTATATTATGGTCACGTTAGTAAAGACATGTTAGCTGCAAAGTGAAAAAAATGACCAACATTTTAGAGCATTCCTTAATACCGTACAGCGTACAGTATAATAATATCTCTTGACAAGTTGATGTTTATTACAATATTATGGAATAATATATTTAGTATTATGGTCACGTTTGTAAAGAGATGTGAGCTGCAAAGTGAAAAAAGACCAACATTTTAGAGCATTCCTTAATACCGTAGGCTACAGCGTACAATATAATACGGTATCTCATGACAAATTGATGTTTATTACACAACAAAAGCATGATTTCACTTTTTATATAATTCGTTCAAAGAAAAATATTTAGATACTGGCACTCCATCATTTATGACAAAATATGTTTACACCGATCATTGATTCTGGCTGAGATGTAACTGCAAAATAAAAAGTTGACAAACTATAAGCAGAGGAAACATTCATAATCTAGTATACTAATCTTTAGTATACAATCAATGATCGACTTTCACAGTCAATAATCACAGTAAATGTCGCTCTGTCAAGAGTAATGACTTTGTAAACTTATGCTCTTCAGGTGCCATTCACAAAGGATCAAAGGAGAATATTTCAGACTTTTAAATTATTCACAATTGAAAATAATATCAAGGTTTATTTTGTACATCAACTTTTCAAAACATAACAAGAGATTCAACAAACATGAAAGTATATCAATAAAATAATAATCATTAGGTACTCATCTTATACAATTTTTACAAAATATTACACCACAATATTGATTTAATGGTCAATGCGATAAAATCGTAAAAACAACATTGTTGTAGTTAACAACTCGACTTTTCAACTCTGTAGAGCTCAGATAATTATTTACTATTAAATAGTTATCTAAAATTTACACAATTAAAAGATTTTCTGGAGATACAACTAAAGTGATGTGATAGCAGCATGTCATTTTGAGAATAATATTATTATAAAGACAAATTGATTGCATTTGCTAGTATAATTTTACAAAATCTATACACAATATTATATTGTATTAATTTCGGATTATTTTGTTTTTAGTTGATACTGTACCTTAGATTGATACTTCATTGTTTCAAATTTGTTCAATAGTGTTGTTGATTAAAGTATAATTTATTCTACATTAATTTCATAGTAGTGGACACGTGTTTAAGATCAACTGAGAATATGTCATTAATATGAATTATTGATTCTCGTATTCAAACAAAAACATTTTTGCAATATCAAATGTGATGAAATGTGGTGTAGATTGTTAAATTTTCAGATTGTTATAGTTATTTGACAAGTAATCACGAATCTGGTATTACAATAAATTAAGTGGCCTGAGCCGTTTGAAAGCTACTCGATCATTATATTTGAATACGGGGGAGTTCTGTCAATTTGGTGTCTGGCCAGTCGAAACTTGTAAAAAATTATTTGCTTCCAGATCATGCCTCTATTTAGATTGTTAGTAAACAGTGCTTGGAAATATTAAATAAAATTTCCAAGTATTTCAATAATTATAAGTATGAAATTTGCTGCCAACCAGTCCAGCGGCTGTTAACCAAAGAGATAGATTCCTAAAAATACGAGTGTGACCCCAGCGCTTTTAGATCCTTGCCCAATATTGAACAAGTCTGCTCCTTATGTCACAAACAAACATGTAATTTTTTTCTTCTTTAACAAGAGATAAGCCTACTCTTGAATTTTATTTGATTAACACGATTGCCCACCATGATCCTATTGTATATTTCATGACTAGTTTTATTATCGGAAGTCAGTGTTACCAAAGGTATTTGATATTATGAATTTGAAAATACAACATTTATTCAACGCGGAATCTGAAGACAATATTATTCCTAGGAGAAATATGCATACTTTAAATAATTTAATTGAGTAGATAACATAGGAACAATGAAAGAAAACTTTTGTTTCAAGCCAATCAATTTTCTCTATCATATACCAAATTCGTAATTTCATGTCAAATTCCTATATCTATGGAAAAATATAAAAATATTCAAGAGTTTTCATTCTTTTGGAATTTAATAATTTGGCTTGAATGCCAAAATCGTGATTGTTAATGATGCATAATGATAATGTTACTGTGATCAATAATAATGTTCAATAAGTACTGTATACAGTTTTATAGCTTATTTTTATTATTGACTTATAATTAGTAGGGAGAGATAAAAAATTAATTGTGATGAAGGAAGTAACATGAATGGCATACGATAAATCAAATATCATTTTTCTAAAAATCATTTCATGTCAAGAAATGAGAAAAATGAGAATTGAGGAACGACCTGAATAAAGTTTTCTATCTCATTTTATACGATAATTTGAATAGTGTAAAATACAGAAAATATACCACATGAGTTGATTATTTAGCGCTTACAAACTGAATATCGAGTGAAGCCGGAATGATTCTTTCCAAGAATATAATTTTAAATCTGAAAATCATAACATTTTTGCTGACAATTGATATATTTTTTACTGTAAAAAAGTATACATTCCAATGAAAATGTCATAAAAAATAGTTATTGTATATTATAATATTATAACGCCTCTCAAGAAACATTCAAGATGGCCTTTTATCAATTTACGAATAAAAACTTAGAACTAATAAATGCATTCATCGCTCGATATTGATCCAATATTCATCATAATAAATAGAATTGATTTTGTAAAAATAGCTTAGAAAGTCCTAGTAAGATCGTATGTAGTACATGTTGAACATTTCCAACTGTGAATCAGCTATATTAGACGAAAACCTTCATTGAACATAATAATTTAGATACCTGGTCGTATTTACTAGTAAAATGTATTATCAATAATTAACATTAAAAATAGGACATCCATGATGGAACTGGTTATACCATGATTCAATTATATCTATGCGGTTATTGAACTTTAATAGAAGTTTTTTATGAATAGCAGCATAGCCACCTCTAATACAAGGCCCCAGCCTACGATATTGCAACGTCGCAGTGTAGGCCTAGAATCTAATACATGATTGGTGAAAAAGATTTTAGAAAATTCCAGCTGATCTTTTTCACCAATCATGCATTAGATTCTAGGCCTACGCTGCGACGTTGTAATATCGTAGGCCAGGGCCTTGTATTAGAGGTGGCTATGATAGCAGCTTTTCAAAAATACTTAGGAATTTTTTTATGAATCGCCAGATTATTTATTACTATTGGAGCCTTGTTCGTTGTTAAGGTATTTATTTTTCAATGATTTATGACTAGGAATTATTTTCTCAAAATAATGCAGTACTTAGTATACTGTGTAATCGAAATGTATTGAAATTGGTTCATAATATCAACCACACGCAAAGTACATTTATATTTCATCCAACAAATGTAATAATGTTAAAATGTGTTATAAGATACAGCAAATAGCAACAAATTTTCATGAACCGATTATATTACTATAATTTGAAGTAATACAAATACTTCTTTAGGTCACACTTTTCCTACATTAGACTCGTTCAATTAAGATATATCTTGATATTTATGATACAATCTTGATATTTTTACATGGTTACATGCTTTACATACATACATGATTATTGAGTTTCGCGTAATTACAATTATTTATGATACAATTTACAACTATTTTTGCAGTAAATAATGATAAATATGATACAATTTGGCAGATTGAGATTCTCTAAACTATTCAGATTGAGATAAATATTACCGTCGGTGTGGTTGGAGGAGGGATTTCGATACACGGGGTGACTTGGAATGTAAGCGGCGAAAAATGCTGTCCAGTGGATGGTCTTGCGAGAACATTGTGACAAGAATACCCTCGAAAAGTACGAACACAAGTCTCCTGTTCAGAACTCGATTTTGGAGGAGGGAGAACACTGACAGTAAACCTCTGCGAGACGTTTCACTTCCCAGTATGTGCTTTATTTCATCTGAAAATAAGGAAACAGATTCTTATCAATACTTCTGAGGTTATAAAATGTGATGCTCATATTACTCTTATGCATCGGTTATAAATAAGATTCCAATAAATATAATTAAAAAGATTAAATTGTAGAGATAAATAAATATTGTATAAATTTGTTTGGATTGATTGATTCTTTATTGATTCATACAACAAGTACATCATCAAAAATGATAGGGAGAGAAAATACGGTAGCCTTGTGCTACTCCTCTCCCAAATTTAGATAAGGTTACACACAGATTTGAAATTTTGATGGATATGTTTCAAGGAACATGTAGGTCTTACTTCTTCAAGATGATATAAATCATAACTGATTTCCAATGAATTTCTGCTCTGCTGAGCATGAACAAAATATTACTCGTTCATATATTTGCAGTCTGACAGTGCGTGAACGCTCCCATAAGAAGCAATGGTGTTCTATTTCTGCTCAGAGTAGAAATTCACTGGAAAATACAGATTTATTGATGTCTCAGATAGTTATTTTATGCCAATCAGACATTCACCACTTCACTACCACTTCACGATCTTACCGAGTGACCAATAAAACTTGAAAAATATAAAACATAGGACTAACAATATGTCACAGATTGCTGAGGAATTTTGGACATAGATTTGTTGTTACATTATTTATTTTTAGAACAGCTACTGATACTTTTACAACCGATAGAAGTACAAACCCAACAAATTCAATGCGTTGATAATATAAATAGATGCATAAATAAGCATGGATCATTCTTCTTGGAGGGTAATATCTTTTAAATCTTATTATTACATAACATTCCTTTCGGTGGCTTTACATAATTTATTAGTTGAAATTTCAAGGTAAAATAGTGAGCTGTTTGTAAAATTCCTTATCTATGTTTGATTAAAATGTAGACACCTATTTTCCCACGCTAGACCTCATCAACTTACATAGAGTAGCATATTAAGTAGTTGACCACTTTTATTCTTAGTTCTGTTATCATTCAACTCATTCTTATTCGTAATTCTCAGCATATAATTCACATCATTCTTGGAATGTTATTTGTAATTTCTTGATTCCTCTCATATTGTATATGGTTTCTAGTATATAGTATAGTCTCTAGTATTCAGTATATTTAGTTTCTCATAACATTTTTTTTCTTCACTAATATAAAATAGTTTTTTCCTTGTTTCTTTCTTTCAATTTTCAATTTCTTTATTAAGTGATTTATCGTAATTGTTTTTATTGGGGAGCAATTTTTGGGATTTTCCCGTATGCTCCCGTATTGTTGTAAATAAATAAATAAAATCAAGCATTGTTACAACTGGATCATACTGATAGTGATGATGAAAGTTTGTAATGATTTATTGTAAAATATTACTCAAATTGGTTTTTATTACTGGTAAACAATAGTGCTGAATGGCAGAATAATGTATGTTTGAAGAAGACTATTGCATTTGCTTATAATTTACCTGACAAGCTTGACAGAAGTGCGACCTTAGCTGCCACTCTTGTTCGAGCTTGTACGCCATCATCACGTGGCAACCGCGGCTCAGGTTTCATTCCGTGAGGCCAATATGAATGTCTGAAATTCAAATACATTTCTTCATTACTTATTATCATTTCTTCAACAGTCAAGAGAAAAATATATAAAATTATATTATTTTTGATCAAGGGGCCAAGTTTGCCACAATGTTTCAATTTCTGTCAGGTGTTGCCTGAGTTGGTTATAAGTATAGTAAGAGGTTTCAAGTCTTCGAGTAGCAGGGACGTCTATGGAGTATCTGTTAATTTATTGAAGGAGATAATTGATAGTATAGTGGAGCCTCTGACTCACTGTTAAAACAAGTGTCTTAAGGAAGGAGTGTTCCCTGAAGAGCTGAAGAAGGCGAGGGTTGTGCCCATTTATAAAAAAGGTGACAAGAACTGCCCAAGTAGCTATAGACCTATTTCTATTGTTCCGGTATTGGCCAAAATATTGGAAACGATTATGTACATATAGTTATCTGAGCATTTCGAGGAGTTCCAACTAATGAATGAGTGTTAATTTGGCTTTAGGAGGGGAAGGTCCGCAGTGGATGCTCTTCAAAAAGTGGCGAGAAGGGTACTGCAGTCATTCGAGCAGGGAAGCTTCACTCAAGCCACCTTCTGTGACTTGAGTCGAGCTTTCGAGTGTGTGGATTCGGGGATTCTGCTTGACAAGTTGAGGTATTATGGAGCTGGGCACATTGCCCTTAGCTTTTGAGGTCGTACCTAACGAACCGTACGCAATTGGTGACTGTAGGCAGTGATAATAATAAGTCTTCATTGTTAATATAGAATCAGGCGTGCCACAAGGCTCAATACTTGGCCCTTTTCTTTTTCTTGTCATGATAAATGATCTGCCTGCCTACATAGGGTCTTATACGGTGCTCTACGAAGATGGCACTACATTCTTGCACACCAATAATGATTTGAGAGGCCTTATCCAAGAGACGGAGAGTACGATGGAACGAGTATCTCTCTGGTTCAGGGCGAATAGCTTTGTATTGAATTCAGATAAGGCAGAAAGAATCAATTTCAATTTGAAATACGGAGCTACTCTCAACGGATCTAGTATGAAATTTCTTGGTGTACATTTAGATCCAAAATTCACTTGGGAGCCTCATGTCAAATATGTAAGCACTAAGCTGTGTAGAGTGATCTATCTGCTGAGAAGCCTTGTTAATACGGTACCAAAAATATATTTAAGGACAGCATACTGTTCTTTCTTTCACAGTCTCATGTCTTATGGTATTCTTCTATGGGGAAATTAACTATATTCTCCCGCTACAAAAAAAAGGCGTGCGAATAATCACGGAATCACCTTATTTAGAACACTGTAGGCCTTTATTCATGAATAATAAAATTCTGACAGTAATAAATCAGTACATATATTCTGTTTTGTTATACACTAAGGAGAATCTGCATCGTTATCAATTAAGAAATACTGTTCACTCTGTTAATACCAGAAACAATAGACAGAAGATTACAATAGACAGAAACAATACCAAAGATTGTCTAAATCTTTAAACAGTTTTGAAGCAGTTGGGGAAAAGGTGTATAATAAGTTACCGATACACCTCCAACAAACACCCCTAAAACTGTTCAAATTAAAGGTGCACGATTGGCTGGCAAAAAATCATTTTTATAAATTAAGTGAATTTTACGAGAGCAGAATCAGCATACCTTAACTCTTATTGTTAGCACGTATGAACTAGCTGCTTAATTTTGTAATATTGTCTTTGTTATTTGTAATATTTGGAAATAGCAATAGCAAATAGCAATGTAATAGTAACAATGTGTCTCTTAATGTGTGACTGTCTATTTCATGTTCTATTTGTGTGACTTTGTCTTGTGCTTTTTTGGCTTGCTGACAATAAAATTGTATTTATTTATCTATTAAATATCAAGTACAATATGTCTATAAAAATTATCAAAATTATATTCATAAACAACATTACTATCCAGAGATTGTCAGTTTTGTGTAAGGGTAAGCATTCCTGACCGGCAATTAGGAGCTGCACTGGGTTCGCTTTCCGGGCTGACAAATAATTTTTGTATAGTAGCGCTCATAAAATTTCCATCTAGCTGTTTACCCTGTTGTCAATATTTGCAGTAGCAGACGTCTTCGGGGTGATTTACAGCATTGGGATTTTCGTTTAATAATAAATATTCATCAATTAACATTTGAAATTACAATTTATTTCCATCTAACACTACAAGGACTCTCGGCACAAGCCATTTCCTTACAGAAAAGATAGCACACAAGAAGATATCCCATCTTATAGGGCGTTTATGTTTCAAGTTCCAATGTTAACTCAAGCTGATAGTCCCAGTACTACTTTTTGGTGAAGCTATGGGACGCTGGTAGTCTCTCATACTGTGCCGTTCTCACACATTCTCCCGGCCAAAACAGTAATAACAGACAGTAGTCGACAGTAATCGGCTTGGGTAAACAAGAAATTAGCTTGAATTTTGGAACATAAAATACCTATACCATGGGATATCTTCTTATGCTATCTTTTCTCTATGCCATTTCACTGGTTCCTAGTGTCATCATTCACCCGGTTCTTGGAGTGGGAGTTTTAGCAATATTACTTGTAGTTAGTAGTTGATGCTCCTAAAAAATACCATCTATAGTCAATCCACTTAGATATTCTTTTCAGAGATTGATCTTTACACAGATTGACATTTTCGTAGGAATGTTGGATTAAGGCGACCGTGCTTCTCAGAATTCCAGGAGGCTTGAAAAATTCCAGCTACTATTCACTATGTCCAGAAATACTAGAGTTTAAGGACACTTACCAAAGTAAAGAAAGGCACTCATTGTAAGAGACGTTTTTGAAGGAAAACTTTCCATAAATTAGAGACAGCATCCTTGCTAAAAGAAGAGGTTGGTCAATAGAAGGCCGTTAGAGTAAAAAGAGATGTCACGAGCAAGCTTCTTGGACAGGATAAACAGTGACATAAATCAGAGTCAATTGAAAAAGTAACCCAAAAAAGGAGTCTCTTTGAATTGTTCAAGTAAATAAAATCAATTATAAATCTATTCATGTTAATATGAATTTTTCTGAATCTCCTGATTCTCTCTTTTTGAGGTGTGTGTGTGTGTGTGTGTGTGTGTGTGTGTGTGTGTGTGTGTGTGTGTATGTGTGTGTGTGTGTGTATGTGTGTGTGTTGGCGTTTTCACGCCTTTGTGGGTGATCTGTTTCTTCGTCTGTTTGTTGGGTTTGGATGGGGGGAACGTCACTTATGGGGGGCGGGAAGGGGTTTCTTGGGTTTCTAGGGGGTGGCATAGGGATAGGGGGAGAAATTTACATTTACATTTAATGTAGTTTCATTCTCAGGGGGGGGGGGTTTAGTGTCACTATTATTGAAATGTCAACAAGCTTAACCGATCTGTCAAGTACTGCGAAATATTTATATTATGCCTATTCCTACCTTAGACTCATTCTCGCACACAGGCAGTAATGCCTCTGCGAGAGTAAATATTTCTTAATATATATTTGTATATCGCTGTCATTTCTGTGGTGCTTACATTGTCTTATTTTTATTGTAAAGTGTATTCTTATTTTATGATGTAGGCTACCACTGTGATTGCTTGTAAGACTTGTGAAATAAATAACTTTTTGAATTTGAAATATGAATAATAATCATACTCGTAGGGCCGGTTTCCGAGCTCGGGTTTTAGCTAAGTTCTAGACTTTAAACAGCTGGGGTCAGAAAATTGGCTTTCCGAAACGAGGCGTAGTCGCAGTCGACGTTTAAATTAAATTTTGAAAAACTAGAAAATTGAACACAAAATAAAATAAAGGGAGAATTTTCCTATTGTAAAGTTTCAGCTATTTTGAATTATTTAGGAATGTTTCATTTAGTCAAGGAAAAACTTTTGAAATTATAGAAATAAGAAAATAAAGATTATCATAAAATTGCGACTACGCCCAGTTTCGGAAAGCCAATTTTCTGACTCCAGCAAAGTCTAGAACTTAGTTAAATCCCTCGGAAACCGGCCCGTAATGTTTTGATCGATTGATAATAATATAAGGTACTAGGATGATATAGTATAACTCATATTCAAGTAACGTCGAATGACCAAAGAAACTATAAGAAGAATGAGTTATAATCAAATGAACTTACTTGAAAGATCTAAGATAGTCTGCAACCTGATGAGGAGACGTCATTAGAAATACGTAATCTAGAATACGGCGATTGACAATGTCTCCGAACATGGTGCGAATGATCTGTCTCAACAGGGTAACGATCCTCCTCCTCAGCCATTGGTTTCGAGACTTCAATTCGAAAACTTCTGTCATCAGTAGAAGCATAATTCTCAATGGAATGTTATCATCAGTCTGAAAACAGAGAATCTGTATTTTAAAAAGATCATGTCCAAGGTAATCAGTGATAAGACTTATTGTCAATGAAGAAATATATGGATAACAAGTTTCTGAATACAACTTAAATTCAAAATTTGATATCCATATAATTATCGTTTCGATACGATAGCCTATATTGGAGCAATACATTCGAGTGTGAATAACCCTGGAAAAAAGGACGCACACAATATAAGTTGAGGTACACGGGGTGCTGCTTTGAAGGTGACGAGGCATCTCATTAAATGTGTTTGAATGGACGTGTCTAGTCGTGAACAATCCTCAATTCTCCTCATAACCAACAAGCAAGAATCAAACTCCATTTTACGACATTGCAAACCACGTTGCAACACCTTGCCAAGTGACCAGTCCAATAGTCATGAATTATCTATCTCAGTCACACCGATTTTTATCGATCGGGAAAAATCAATGGAATGAAATAAATATCGAATGACCAACCAGGCTTGCTCAGGTCTGGAGAGTTTTTAGGTGTCATGTACGATCCTGCTCATAATCAGCCAGCAAGTAGCAGCAAGTCAAACTCTATTTACGCAATTACAAACCACGTTGCTGTGCATGTACATTACTATGTAATGGGCCCGAACTCGTTTCAGTAGTTGATGGTAGAACAAAATCATTTCAATACTATTCAATAAGAGGTTAAGGCAATTTATTATCTTTTTATACAAAAATTGTTGTATTGAATTTGTTATAAAGGACTACCGGTACCCTAAAAATAACATCAAGGTACCCTTTTTAAATTTGATTAATGCATATTGATGGGAATTGTCGTGTTTACATGAGAAATTTTCGAAGTGTTGAACTATGACTTTGCTGCACTAACCTCTACATCAATAGACGCGCCCACTTTGATGGCTTCGCAGTCGGAGGAGTCTTCGCGGGAGAGCCGGTTGACGCCGCTGTACTGCAGCACTTTGCTGATTCCGTCCATCATGCCATCCACTGTCGACAGCAGGTTGTCGGGCATCGTCTTCACCGCCTTCACTCCCTGGCTCACCACCCGCAGCGGATTCAAAAGGCTGTCAAACTGCAAATATCATGTAAAGTCATTAATTATTATACATTTCTCTCTAGTCATCGACGATTCAGGAATGACCGGATAAGAGCTTTGATTTGTAATATTATAATAATTTTACACAAAATTGGAGCTACTTAACCGAGGAGTGTCCCATAACCGAGGAGTGTCCCATCCATATGAATTCGATTTGATTTGGTTGTTGTAAATTTAATTTATAAAACGAAAATCCAAATTAAATGCTGTAAATCACAATAAATGGAGAAGTGGCTGGACGACTGGTGCAGACATTCACTCTCACAACACAAGCAACAGGGAGATCGTGAGACTGGATGCCCATAGAACCTCGTTTTTTGAGGCGAGCCCACTGCATATGGCCAAAAAAGTGTATAATGCTATTCCAATTGAAATTCGTGAACTGAATTCTGAAATAATCTTCAAGAGAAAATTAAAATTGTGGTTGAGTGAGAGATGTTTTTATGACATTGGTGTATTTTTTATTCAGTAATTACAATATTGTGGTTGAGTAAAAACTCGAACTTTAAATTTATTTATTTATTTATTAGATAGAGCGAACAATACAATAGTCGGAAAAGAAAAAAACAGGCTATTGCCCAAAACTTCTTCAATTTCCTGATTTTGTCACAAATCATCCAAATATTATGTAGGTTATGTTCACTTCAATTTCAACACCAAATCTTCAATCTGAAACTATGAATCAGAATAAAACAAAGAATTTCAAATTTAGATAGATTGATAATGAAACTTCCGTTAAAACAAAAACCAAACTTCAAATATTCACAAATATAGAATAAAATCACTTAAATTTTGAGCTCGAAAATATCACTTTCTTAATTAATTGTATGATCTTTACCTTTCAAGTAATGGAGACTTTTGATTCCACTGTTTTAGTTTATTCAACTTCAATTCCATCTGTGATATTAAATTTGTTTGTTTTAATTATTCAGACTATATATTATATGTATATTGCTGACATTTGTAATGTATTTATGATGAGTATTGTTCGATGAATTGCTTATGACCTGTGTTAATACTGTATTACATACGATGCATAACATGAAAAATAAAATTGAATTGGAAAAAAAATATCTGAATAATTGCAATATCTCAGTGATTTCCATCTGTTTAATAATTTTGTATGTCATTTTCTTTTAAAACGGGGTTTTAATAATGCTCTAGTAAATTTCTCTGACACAACATATATAAACCATAAATTACACTAGGCTCGACATTTGAGGCTAACCACCTAATGACTTACTAAACACTAACTAATTAATAATCCGCAAAAAAAAACAAAACCTACTGTAGAACATGGTACGCCATAGTGGAGTAGGTCAATTTCCACACAGGAAACACTAAGCATGTAGAGGACACATTATAAGAAATTTTTATTGCAACTAACTATTGTGTGTAATTGTAATTTATCTAATATTTTCTGTAATTGATGTAGTGGTTTTAGGTTTTTTTTTTAAAATAGCCATTTATTTATATTTATTTATTATTCATATAAGTTCCGCTAGTTATATTGCGCATCTCTCTTGTGTCGGTGGATGCAAATAATGCTCAATCCGTCTATTATATGATCCAGATTGAAATTACCAAACCTTGAGACCAAAAATTATTGTTTTTATTTACAAACTTGGTGATCTGTTCTCCAGTTACACCTTTGTTGTATTCTTATTACCAAACCTTGAAATCAAATACTATAGTTTTTACTTACAGCCTTGGTGATCTGTCCACCAGTCACACCCTTGTCGTATTCTCCTGGTTCGAAGAATGAAAGGAGCATTCCTCTGAGACTGGGATGGGATGCTAGAACAGTGGTCTGAAGAAGCGCTTGCAGATAATCGTTCAGCATACGCATCCTTCTTTCCAGAACTTTCCGCTCCATATTCTGGAATGTTTTCTTTCCCGGGAACGCCAACTTTGATAGATCTGTAAACTATGATGAGATTTATTTTTAAAGAAGAGTTTAGAGAGGTAATTTAGAAAAATTCATTAAATAATGATAAATTCTATATAAAATATATTTTATTCGTCGATTTTGTATGATTGAACAATACATTTTCATAATTGAATGAAATAATTTGATTATTTATATTTCTTAAAAGCCAATAGACAATTTGACGATGGGAAGGATAGTGCTATCTTCTTTGTCTAATGACAAACTAATATTAATCAGGGGCTGACTATATAACGAGAATCTCACTATAGGCACATTTGCATGTTTCTTGCAATTTTTACTGTCAAACTTGCTCTCTGTGATATTTTACAAAAACTAGGTTCAGTTAAAATAACTCAAAGTAATTCATAACAATATATACTTACTTTTTCTCGTATTTTCTGATGGAGTTCGTAAAAATCAGAATATCTCCTATAAATATGCCAGGATTCTTTGAATCCTGAGTCATATCTTTTGGTAACTGCCAGTGCATAGATTCCAAAGGTTTTACCTTTTTCATTAACAACACCTGAAAAATCAGTAACAAGATTTTAGAGGCTTGATAATCAGAAAGTTCATATAGATATTATATCCAAGTGTAGAATGAATTTTTTGCATCACAGTAAAGACCCTGATCTTCTCCAAAGTGGATAAGATAGGTAAATTATGAATCATAGTTCATGTTTACTAGTTTTATACCACACAACTAAAACCTAATGCATTTACAATTATTTTTGTATTTTTCGTTATGGAAAAATACGACAACATCACACATAACAAAACTGTAATATTCAAGGAGTCACAATTATCCAATCGGATATGAGTTTGCTCCATCACCAAACATTATACTATTTCACTTCAGCAGTGATCAATGATTGCATTGTGGATTAAAATATGATCACCAAGCATTCTACTATTTTACTTCAACAGGATATCAATTGCATTAATAACTGTGTGATCAATGATTACATTGACAGTCGTAAGGCCCATTGACGGCTTAAATTATATATTCAGGCGGTGGGACCTTCCCGCAAGGGACTCCCCACCAACAAAAGCCATACGAATTTACTATTTTTTTAATGATTGCATTGTGGATTCAAATGATATGTACCTGTTTCAATGATTTCAGCTAGGAGTATGAAAGGTCCCTGCTTGTTTTCGGCGGGCGAATGGCTGGGGCTCGGTGGGTGACTCAGGTTGCCGGCCGCGGTGGGAGGGATCGACAGCATCTCTGCTGTCTGCTGGCCTGCAACAATTGCTTATTAGTTCAACTCTTTTATTGTAGTTTTCATCAACGGACATGATTTTTTTTTGATCAGCACTGAAGTTACTAAATACTGATATTACATTTAAAAATGGTGATCAAATATCATATAAGTGATTAGAAAATATAGTTATGGTAGAGAGAGTTGAATAGAAAAATAAATAGATTATAAAGAATCAAATTAAAATGAAAACAGAAGCACAAATGATCTTACTATCCATAGTGCACTTGAAAAACGAGAAGAAATCAAGAAACAATCTCTGGAGTACAGAGAACTAAAGTATGTGAGATATTACTTTTAACATGAAGAGGTGAAACCCATTTCTCCTTCCACAGTTAGACACAGACGGAAATACTGCGCACAATTGGATGCGCCGTGTCATTTCGCTTCAGGTCTTTGTAATGAACACATCTCCGTAACATACACAAACATACGACTTTGGAACATTGCCAGTGGAGGGGAGTGGGCGCGACGCGTTACAAAGCTCTCTCACACAGACACAGAAGAAAGAGAATGCTGCTAGGTAGTGGGAGAGATTATTGGAGGATAGAGCATCGGACCACTCCGTCATCGAGAAAGAGCCGTGTTAAAAGTAATTTCTCATGGACTTTAGATACGAGTATTTTAGAGAAATAATCCTCACAGCTCATAAGAGCATTTCCAATTTCAAATTCAAGTTTTCTCTTTACTACGAATTCCTAATTAGATTCTATTATTGTTTCATAACGGCACATCGTCTAGTCGACTCAAATTATCAATTGGAACACTCAATTTCATTGAACAGAAAAATATTTCCTTATTTATCTTTACAGAAGATCTGTTTCCTGTTTGAAGAACTTTAAAATACTTGTATAATAATTGAATGTCATGTTGACGAAAATTGACGTTTGGACTGATGACTTGCTATTTCTTTGTGCAATAGTAAAAAATGATTCTACCATCTGAATATCTAAGGAGCGGATTGTTAACAAATTTACTGTACTAATATGAGTGATAATGGATAGATGGAAATGTAGTTTCTAGTTACTTAAATCGGAAGTAACTTGAAACAGACATCAAATATGACATGTGAGTTTATGAAATGAATCATTTTATAGAAAATAATATCAAGTTCACTTACCATCTTTTGTGGGTTCAAGTGTGAGAGATGAAAGACTAGCAGTTTCTGAGCCCAAACTATTTTCTTCCAACGATCCAGTGTCCTCCTCATCGCTTTTACATCCAGATTCATGATCCTTCAATAGCTCCAACTCAGCAAGCAGTTTCACATATAATACATTTTTCCGAAAGCTACTCAGAAACCTCTCTTCAGTCTGAAATAGAAAAATAGTCCTATATTAAAAAAACTCATTTCATAATTCAACAATAAGAAGATAACACTTAGCAAAACATGAAAAGAAGCACAATTAAAAGTTTAGGGACACAATTGGACTTTGCGCTAGCGAGCTGGTAATTTAACACAAAAACAGCAGAGAGTAGAAGGCCTCATCATATCTGAGCGATAACTCATCAGTGTGACCACACAGCCAACTGCTTCCCAAGATGTGTTTTCAATGTGAATATAATAATAATTAGAGGAGGGCATTTAGGAGTATAAAAATCTTTTGAGAGTTAAGATTCATTATAATGAATTTATTTCTTCAGATTTCAAACTTGATTGACATGAATAACTAATCTCGACTGAACCAACCTGAAGTTTCTCATAAACAGCTGCCTGTACATCATCAAACCACGTTTCATGAGGAGTTTCTGTTCTTATCCTCAGCAACAACTTCTTAACTATTAATTCATCTATTCTCAGTCTTGGTGAAGCCTGCAAAGAATCAACAACACTTTTAAAACCCGACTTGGTCAAAGTATACATGAATTGATGAAATCAATGGAATATTGATTCAAATTAAAGTAATTAAATAAATTTACTGTTTTTGGTGAGCTATAGTAATATTTATCCATAATAAAATACTAGAATATTGTCTAAAAATATCACGAATTTTTTATTATTATTTATAGACTCGAGAGAATTTAAGACAATATTCCAGTATTTCACTGATTCGATAAATATAAAACGAAATTACCAATTTCTAGTTTTTTTTTAAGAAACTTTTTATTGTTAGAGGTACTGAATACCATAACTAATAACTTTCAATAAGCTTGGGTTTAATGTTATTGAGAAAGAAACTATGAAAAGAAAAACATTTAAAATTATAAATTTAATACTTTATGAAAAGTGATTGAAGCTTTTACATGAAACTTCACATTTGAAACATTGAAGCTAGGCTCTCGGGTCATTAATATTACTTTTAGTGGATTTCACAACAGGTCTCCCTTAAACTCGAATGAGTCATAGGAATATTGGATATTCTATCATATTTTTTTTACAATTTCTTAGTCTTTTTCATTCAATATTCTATCATATTTTTAAATGGTAATAATTTCATTAGCTGGAATCACAATTTAGCTATTTAAAACAAGTTTATGGAGTAATCAATACATGAGAAATTGAGAAGTCCTACAAGGTTCATGTTGCTCGCATATTTTTGCATGTCTCCTCTGGCATTTAGTGAGATTTAATTGGTCTATTATAGCTATTCAACGATTAGCGAACACTTCTTACCTTATCTGATAAATACTGTTCAAATATACTATACGCTGCCTCACGCATCCTTTCCAAAGTTTGTTCATCGTTATTTACATCATCTACAGCAGAAGCGTCCACTCCTCTCTCCACCGAATCTTCAGCTTTTATTTTCTGCAGCGCTAGATCTGATAACTGCTGCTCGGCAGATACTCGCCATCCTATCAATATAAGCATTCACAATATAAATTGGCATCATTTTCAGCTTCACTCATTTACTCAACATGGTAGAATGTTCTCGATTCAGAAACCATCGACAAGATAATCATCAATTATATTGATTCATTCACGTATCCATTTTTTTATATTTTCAATGTAAGATAGATTTATTGTAATACAGTGCGTTCATTATGTCGCGCACATAAAAATAAACATGTCTGTAAAAAGTGGTGGTTTTCATATTCGGTGTGTGACTCCCGCAAAATAGCATCACCATTTATGTATAAAAAACATTATAGTCATTTAATGTGTACAGGTAACAACATATATGCAGTATTGTTTTGTTTACGGTAATGTAAGCAAGTCATTTTCGCAAAGGGAACGAATGTTACAAGTATTTTACCAGTATTCAAAGCCTCCAGATTTTCTTTGGTGTTATCTGGAAGGATTTAATAATATTCATTATACTCTGAATAAACTGAAAATGAACATTACAACGCAGATCAGCAATATTATTTAGTTGAACTGACTTCATGGTATATTAGTCGTCGTACATTTTATGTTTTTATAAAGTAATTTACACGAATAAAGCAATATAGTCTAACCTTTCTTAGCCTGTATATTAAATGATAACAACATTGATAAGTAATCTGTCACTACTAACCTAAAGCTGATAATTTCAACCAATAAATGAAATGGATGTATTTAGTACAAAACATTTATTTATATTTCAAATATTCTTTAATACCAGGATAATTCATTGGAAAAATGAAAAATCATTCTAGTATCAAAGGGAGTAGGAACTAGCCTCCGGACTAGGAGTAAGGAGCTGGCAGAGACAACCAATATTAACAACAATATGGGAATGACAAACCTTCAACATTGAGGTAGAAGAAAAGATAAGCTTGCGCCCCAATCGAAGTCATGTAGTCAATGAAAAAAGACAATGCAACATTGTTTTTCAATAAGACATCCAGTGGCAAACTGAACAGCTTCACTCCAGGCATCAACAGTTTTGAATAATCTATATGAGATGGTAAACCTGTAAAAGTGAGACATTATTCAGTAACTCAGTCAGTTTCGATTCAAGAACATTTATGATATAGCTTACTACTTGTGACCTGATTTTTCTCCGATATTCGAATATTTGCTCCAAATTATCTACAATAAAGCAGGATTTAGTCATACAAAAGATTTTAAAAAATAAATACAAAACGAAACAGCATAATATATTGACACTGCCAATACAGGCACAGGTGTGTTGTCAATATATATTACTAGCCGTCAGGCTCGCTTCGCTCGCCATATCCGTCTAGCCAGGGGGCTCTGCCCCCTGGACCCCCGAATGGATCGTCCAAGAATGAGATCAGCAGGCTCGCTTCGCTCGCCTGCATTTTTCATTTGAGCATTTTTATCATGTTAGGACGATCCAGTCGGGGGTCCAGACTAAACGTCTGGCTAAACGGATATGGCGCACGAAGCGAGCCTGACGGCTAGTAATATAATATTCCCAGGGATAGCTCTGATTGAAGTAGCAGTGCCCAATCAATTTTTCCGCGATAAATGCATTTCAATCTTCAACTTGGTGCCAACCTAACTAAGTCAACTCATCTTAATGCCAACCTGACAAAATTATTAATTTAGTTACCAGTTAACAACTGTTTCGAAGAGGTACTCTCTCTAGATTATACTGTAGTTCTATATTAACATATGGTATGGACATTTTTCAATTATAATTAACAGAATAAGAAGAATATACATGCTAAAAGAAGAACTTTAAACCCTTAAAAACTACCCTAGAGTTAAAATATTGCCAAAAGATTCCTTAGTGCGCCTCTAAAGGGCAACTGAACATACCTACCAAATTTGAACGTTTTTGGTGCGGTAGATTTTTAGTTCTGCGAGTGAGTGAGTGAGTGAGTCAGTCAGTCAGTCAGTCAGTGAGTGCCATTTAGCTTTTATATATATATAGATAAAATATTAATTATCTTTGAATAAGCTTCATTAGAGTAAGCTTCCACCAAAGTAAACAGAATATTACGTATTCTAATAACCTTGACTTCTAACGTATAAGTTTGAATAATAACAGAAGGAAGGGGAAAATACTTTGAACATGAATAAGGTATATTCTTCTGAAGTATCCAATTTCAACTTTTTTATAGGTAAATTTTTCAAGTTTTAGACAACACTGGAGCTTTACAAAAAATAAGACCGATTCTGATCACAAACATTAAACAAATTGTCAAATAACAATTTCAATCATTCAAAGTAAGCTTCAGTAACCTCGATAATTACAGTAATAGAAAAATCATTCTCCTCTGTTCATATACATTATTTTTCAACTTGAGATTGCAGAAATAATACTTGTCTTTTCGGAAGTATTTGAGAATACTATGAATATAAATGATAATGTATTATTCTAAAGATGAATACAAATTTTCAAGATAAATTGTTATGAATTGGAAAGATTTAATAGAATACCAGCTGAATCGTTGTCCAGGCCTTCTTGGAGTCGACTTATTTGAGAGTCGATCACACGACCAACAAAGACTAGACTGCCCAGTTGTTGCTTAACCCACGTGTCATCATCTCCACCCGAGTCTCTTGATCGCTGTCAAACAATATTTGAACATTCAATAATTGAAAAATATTGAATTTCTAACATGAGAACAAGATAATGTTTCTCATAATAAAATCTATTCCTAATAATTTCAATGAATGATATATTTTCAATTTTTATTCATAAATAGAGGAGACAAGGTTGGTCTTGCATGATTTAAATTCTCATCTACTGATTATTAGATTAAACTATTAATTTCAAAGTTCTAAAAATGTTTGCTTGGAAAAGTTTAGAGAAAAAGCTTTGTCATTTGCACAGATGTGAAGTTAGATCATTAAGAAGAGAATACAAGATAGTGATTATTTTCAAGGCATTACTTTAATAGACATGATACAAAAATAAACTTGACAATCGTATAGATTTGCTATTTGCATTTTAAGATGCAGATGAACAAACATTTACAGTCTCACGGGAAAAATTGATGTTTGCATTTGTCATTGCTACTCGATCTTCAATGAAACACAATCACATAGGTAACAAAAAATAATGTGGATCAAATACTATATTTACTTATTTACCAACCTCATTTAAAATCAAAACTTCAAATGAAATTTTCATTCCAATGTGGATCATTGAAGTGAAATATCAACAAACTTGATTATCTCAAATGGATTTGAATTTGGCATTAATTAATAATTGATCAATTGAGCTCTATATGCATGAAATAATAAATCGTAATGAACAAATAAATAGTTATTATTGTAATCACTCACCAGCGTGGCAACTTCTTTACTAAGCAACTCTTTTGTTGCATGTAGTTCATCTAAATTATCATTTAATCTAAGAGCAGTTAAAAATACCTCACTGGTAATTGGAATGTCTCGGCACTGAAAGAAAAAATATAATTTTGTTGGATGAATATGTTATGAACAGAATGATAATATACCATTTCAACAATGGAATTAGTGGATGGACTTTTTTATTTATTCAATTGAGATGAAATTGAAGCTCAAGAAATATAAACGAAAAACATACTTTTTTAGCTACAGAAACTGTTTTTATCAATCCAAATACAGTACTAAAATTTCAGTATGAAAATGGATATTCTTTTCTACCTTACTTTGGTCTCAATACAGGCTCTCAAACTTAGTTTGAGATATCAGCAACATATTTGAGCCCGATTTCACCAAAAACAAAAACTGTGTGTGAGCGATAGTCAGATGATTTTGAGTTTTGTAATATGTTCTTAGTTTTATGTTCGTTTAGAACCAACTGTCACTCAAACCTAGATTCTATTTTTATGAAATCGAGCCTTAGCCTAGTCAGACATCTGTCTAAAATTGATAACAAGTTTAGTAACTCTATAAAGAAGGCAAGTTCCTTAAAAATAGAAATTTGTATTCACAACAAAATACTAGCATAGCCTACTTATAATGGAAAAATTCATTCTACTCACCAGCCAAATTATAATTTGATTAATATAATCAGGATCTGAGAACATTTCAATGAGAGGCATTATAATAGAATTGACTAGCAGCTCTCTCACAAGATAGCGCAATGATTTACAATGAAAATTTTCTTCTGGCAACATCAGAAATAATACTACTTCACAAATTTCCCGGACAAAATCTGTAACAAAAAATTGAAATTACTATTAGATTGATAAGAACTGGATAGTAGTACGAAATATCATTGAGAAAATTTGGTTGGTTAGAAGAGAGCATGGGGAAGTACATAAGAAGGAGCTAAGTTTATTATTATATCATAAAGTGAGTAAGAATGGAACTGGAGCCAAGAATTCTATACTTTTCCATATCATCAGCAAACAATATTATTTCTGTGAGATTTTAATTTGAAACAGGTTAAGTTATCCCAAAACGTTTTGAGAATAAATCAAAGTTGCAAAGAAATAATATAAATAAAACTACAAAATCTATAAAACTTTTTGGTGAGGGATATTTTTACTTATCTGGAAATTGAAAATCTAAGTACCCTTTTTAAGATTTATTCACAACGTGTTTCAACTTATTAATGACATTTTCATGTTGTGAATAAAAGTTTAAAAAAAGGGTACTTAGATTTTTAATTTCCAGATCTATAAAAATACTTCTGCAGTTGCCAAGTGATAAAGGCGGCAAAGACTCGATAGCACAATCATCTACAGATGATTATAATTTCAAAATCTTTGGAGGCTTTTTGATCTGATATGGAAATAGTCCATTTTAAATGGTAATAGTTAATTTATCATTTACTGAAATCCACTGAATCTTATGAATTCATCGTGATGGTTATTGATATTGATAGCAAATCAATTCCAAGGTTTCGAGGACAAAAAAAAACAGAATTTAACTGTATTCAATCTGAATTTATAATTGATTGCCACATATTGAGAATGGATTTTTTAATCTTGTGAGCTTGAAGTTCTTTTATATTGTTAACAATTTTATTTTTGTTGATGTTATGTTATTGTTAGTATGAATTTGTAAAAAAAGAACAGATAAATTTGAAATATGAATATAACTCACTTATTTCATTTTCACTATCGAAACACACGTGATCTCTGCAGATGAGATTCTCCTCCATGGTTAGTTCGAGATCGAAGAATGCAGATTGCAAGTCGGGGGGCTCGGCGGACTTGGAGGCGCCGTTGGAGCTGTTGGCCCAACGATGGTCGCCGCTGGCCTGGCGTCGATGCTCGTTGGCCCCCCCACCCCCTCCCTGCTTCATGCGCGCCCTCGCCTGCCGGTACAGCCGCAGGTGTGAGGCCGCGTCATCTACCAGTCGTGTCGTTAAGTAGGGGATCCAGTCCACCTCTTTCATTCTACACAACGAAATCGTCAACATAAACTCATTTATGCGCCACATTTATTGTGATTTTTATATAAGCGTATTTCAAATCCAATAAATAGATAATGAAGTCATTTCAGTAATAAAAAACTGTCTAATAATGTTTATCATAAGTGCTCTAAGAATTTTAATGAATACAGTACAATTGAGTTGCATCAATAATCATGTTTCTCATGTAAACCATAAATGAATACAGTTCAATCGAGTAGCATTTTTTCGAACCCACTGTGTGAAGCGTTGTTCGTGTCATTTTGTATTATCAAGTACAATGTATTATTGCACTATCAAGTACCTATGATTATTAAAAGAGTTCGAAGAATGTAAACATGAATCATATTTGAATTCAGAACATTCGAGTTTAGATTGCATGTCTTTCCTTATATTATGTAATACTTTGAACCTACTACATGAAGCGCCACTCACGAAATCTTGTTCTATTAAGTGAGGTTAATGTATTTCATTAGGGTAAAATATCATGTATCATGAATTGTTATCATATCATTTCGTTATTATATCTAATTAAATAAATGTTTTAATTATAACTTGATTAATAAATTAAATAAATCTTGGTTTAAGTGCAGTAGCATATACTTATATTATTTTTTTGTAAACTTTTTTGTATTTTGTTTTTGGCAGAATAAATAAATTAATTCATTCATTCATGTTTATCCAGTGGCGTAACGTTTCCAAACCGGGCCCCCCGCAAAATAAATTCCGGGCCCCTCTTCTAAAATCGTACCACCTTTCTCCAGCCCCCTTCTCCATAAGCATTAAACTCTAATGTGAACGTACATCCTTCATGAGTGAATTACATAGCTTAGTTGAAGAAATAAAACTTTTTCTCGATTGAATTCTACAATTCAAGTCAAGAATTATGTTTTAAGCTACAAATATAGAATCCAGGAGCTGAGAGGAACTGAACCACTGAATGCGAATGGGAATTGGGAATGAATTCAGTTAGCTATTATATAGTATTTATATTTACGGCGCCCCTGCCACACTATAAGGTATAAACATAAACAGGTCTGTATAAGTAACCGGACTGACCTCAGGAAATTTTTTATGGGCAAAATATGTACAATTTTTCATTAGAAATCTTCAACGTAGTCCCTATTGGAGTCGATAACATGCTGATACCGCATTTTCAAATCCTTGAACGCTGCCTGGAAGTCGGCAACCTCTATGCTGTCTAGAGCCCTCGTCGTACCACGTTGAACGTTTTCCAGAGTCCCGAACCGCGTCCCCTTAAGTTGTCTCTTGATCTTGGGGAACAAAAAGAAGTCCGGTGGTGCCATATCCGGGCTGTAAGGAGGATGTGGCAACGTTACCCTCGACTGTTTGGCCAACTGCTCGGTGACGAGCAGAGAGGTGTGCGACGGAGCATCCACGAATCGGCAATCCCCGGACGGACTCGATGAACCCGGGCGGTTAGTCGACGGAGCACCTCTCTGTAGTACTGGTCGTTTACAGTTTGGCCGGGCACAAACTCTTTGACAGCATAGAGGTTGTCGACTTCCAGGCAGCGTTCAGGGATTTGAAAATCCGGTATCAGCCTGTTATCGACTCCAATAGGGACTACTTTGAAGATTTCTAATGAAAAATTGAACATATTTTGCCCATAAAAAATTCCTGAGGCCAGTCCGGTTACTTATTATACAGACCCTGTATTCAGGAATTCATTGGGGAAATAATTTCTTTATTTATTAATAAAGATAACGATCTACTTTAGAACCATTCTGACAATCTTTGTTTGAATCAGAGAGAAAAGAAGTAAATCTTATCTATAAAATTAGTGGTTTGAATAGTCTCAGTCTGGATTATCTCACCGGATGTATAAATTTAAATGTTTATTGTAAACAAACAACATTCCTAATTTTTCAATAAGCTCACTACCAGCACACAATTATTGAAGCTCTGTCAATGTAACTATAATTATTATTAGGAGTAGATTTGAACAATGATTGTTTTTCTTTCTTGCCTTATTAATTATTTTCTACTTGTATTCTCTTGATATTAATTTATAACCAGACTGATGACATTGCTCTATTGCATATTTCTTCTTACACAATGAATGAAACAAGTCATTTTCCACAATAAAACTTCTGCTTTTTTATCAAAAGTTACTTCCATGATTATTTAATTTTTCTTTTTAAAGTATGCAATATATAATTATCATTTCGGGCCCTAACCCGGGCCCCCTAGACCTGGTAATTTTATTTTTTCAGAAAACCTATATTAGCCTACATATCATCAGGGCCCTAGCCCGGGCCCCCCCGCGCCGCGGGGGCAGCGGGCGTGTACGTTACGCCACTGTGTTTATCTTCACATATAATAAAAAATTATGTAATCTAAACAATTTTATAATAAAGTACTCTTGTACTTATCAATTAGTTTTAAAAAAAAACTGAGCGAGTAAATACCTGGATGCAAATGTAACAATCAATTTATGAGCGGCCACTCGTATTTCATGAGGAAGATCATCATCAGCACTGACCACATCATACCTGAATAAACAAAAAGGTTTTTGGTTTCGAATTAACTTATTCTTCAAGTCAATTTTCACAGGTCTTCAAGATAAAAATTTACTCAGTGATACTTGTGGTAGGGTTCCATCAAATCAAATAATTCTCATTTTTTCAGGTAAAACTTGAAGAAAAGAGACTTAGGGTTTATAAGCATGTCCACAAAAAATGATTATGTCGATAACCGCTATGAACAAGAATAAATATCTGCATAAATGAAGAAAAATGTCTAAATTGATCAATAGTAATAACCATGATTATTTAGATTTTGTTTAAAATAATAATTTTATCATTACATGGTAATACAATAATATGGTATAAAAAAAACGAACCACTTCATAGAAAGCTAAAAATGAGCGTTATTACGAATGTAACCTTTTCCAAAGAAAACAACATAGAAATCGTTCTAGTTCATGAAATCTGAATAATTAGTATCTAAATCAAAATCGTTTATGAAGCAGCAGGTAGCAATGAAAGAATTTCTAAGAGAGAAAATAAACATGTGAAACAGATATGATTTGATTGGGAATGTGATAAAGCGAGAAAAAGAAGTTTTGCCTGTCTTAGACTTTTTAGGAGGGTGAATAGTCAACAAGCTAGACAAAGTTATGTAGAGGAAAACAAAAAGTACATTCACTTGTGTAAAACTAAAAAATCCGAGTATTATGATAATATTAGAAAATGTGCGCGACTCGAAACAGTTTTGGGACTCGGTGGAAAAGTTTAAAAGAACATCCTGCAAGTGTACAGGCCAGATAGATATTGAAAGCTGGGTCAAATATTTTAAGAAGTTAATATCTAAAAATATCTCACCATGGATATACATAATCCCTTATGGTAAATTCCAGAATTTCATGCAACTGCTCATCTATAACTTGAGATCCAGTCAGACGATTATCGGTTTTCCTTTTCTTGGCCCCTTCTTGCAGCACTTCCAAAACCTTCAAACAAACAATCAGGATCATGATTTTTATATAGACAGATAATATATGGAACAAATAAATTATTATTGAATTATATTTGAAGAATTCATCTTTGATAATGGGTTACTATCAACACTTTATTCATAAACAGCTTTTGAAATACTTATATTCCGATAAATGTTATATTCGAGTCTTCAGATTTGAACGACTTCTTCATGAGAATTAATAGCTAACATGATATTTAAAGTGCAAAGGTTGCATAGTGCGTTAATAGAGAGCAAACACATTATGCTCTCTTGATGTTCCGTGTTTGAGAAAACAGTTTGATAGATCAACTAATTATTAGCAAAAATAACTGGGTATTCATGATAATATAAATAAAATAATTATAAAATAAGGAAAATGTGCTAGCACGAACATTGCTAGATAAACTTTGAGGCGTGGGGAAACCAGTGCATCTATTGTTTTTGTAAAATATGCAAGAAAATACGCTTTTCTTACATTATATTTTATTTGAATAGTCTATAGCTTTTCTATATAGTCACGAAACATCTATAAAGTTTATTTTCAAGAGTAAAATCAGGAACTGTTTTATAGAATTCTAGAAATGGGAACAGTTGATTAAAGAAATGCACACACACTGGACGAACAGATTGTAAGTATTTAAATATTACAAGGAACCTTACAGAAATAGATGAAATTCTTTTACTAGATTTCAGTCTATATTTCAACAATGCAAAATTACTACTGTTCACAAAAAAAAATTATCCTACCTTGTAAAGTCCAGGAGGCTGCAATTCACATGTGTCATCTGCCTTTGATAAGTAGTCGAGTATTGCTCTCCCATGCTTCAAGTAAACTAGAGTTATGCCACTGAAAAATAATAGGGGATCAAAAATATTACAATCAATAAAAAATCGAAGAATATTATTAGTATGAAAGTGATTAAGTAAGAGAAGAGTTTATTTTACAGTTTTATAGAATAAAAAGATATCAAGTTAAGCTATTCTATTCTAGTCAATGGAGTGTAGTACATTCAAAAAACTTTCTTTAATGAGCTAAAAAAAATAAAAGATGGACCCTCTTCTAATACATTGGAAAGATGAATAATTTGAGTTATTCAAATTATTTATTACTAGATATATACAAAGAATAAAAGCACACTAATACATAAGATTATATGAGTTCAATTAGTTTACGAATAATTAAATAATACCTTACCCAAGAACACAGAGTACTATTGAAACGATAGAAGAGACGCATGCTATCAGACCGAAGGAAGAAGCAAATAGACCAGCTGTTAGTCCAACCCATGCTATGCTGCTTACCCACCCAGGCATTGAGTTTATCTGCAAAAAATACTATTTTAGATCTCAATTTTCGTACTAATAACTTTTAGAATATATAATATAGCCTACTAGCAGGTGTTTTGCACTGGGAAATTTTTATTTAGTGAAATGCAATCTCCTTATTTTCAGGAAACATAAGACATATAATAATTATTTATTATCTTGTCAAAATTACGTGAATAATCTTCATCGGAGTTTAAAATTCTCTGCAAAAAAAGAAAAAATATTTTGATTGGTCACGAACCCGCAACTTTTCATTCATGAGACACGCGTGCTACCAAACACGGATTTACTTGGAGAAAGCTCTGTTTGGTTAAGCTTTTATTGTTGAGTAAACTTTGAATCAAAACTGAATATATTTGTTCCAATTATTACATTTAAACTAATTGATTCATAAAATTGAAAATAAGCCTATATCCGTTCGGTGAGTTCAAAATCTTCATGTGAAATTGTTAGTTATAAGTTCACAAGTGATAATGCGTCAAACGTGTATTTCCTATCCCATACATGATTAAGCCAATTTCTTCCTTTATATATTATAGAAGTGGGCTATATTTCTAAGGAATAATTGAAATGTTGAAATATCAAACTAGGTTGTTTTTTCACATCATAAGTCAGTTAAAATTGTCAGCATTATTTGTAGAGGAAGCATCAGTGTAACTTATGAGGAAAGCACAGTTTGAAGAAATTTTACTACAGGAATAATTATTGTAAAAAGGCACAATATATTTCATTTTCATGATAGGCATTTTACTGGATTACAGCCTGACATATCCAAACATCCAATAAATTAAATTTTAATAAAAGTCGACAATGTAAAAAGGAAGGTGACGAACATGAAAAGTAAAGTAAATAAAGAAGGGGAAAACAAGTGTGTAAGATATCGTTGTCATCATGTATTGTCACGTTCAGAACACCAGGCTGAGACACCAGTGTGCGCAAGTATTCGAGCGCGTCGCGGGTCATTAGTCCTTATGGCACTTGAGAGGAAACCACTGATTTCCAAGTGTCATCGCAACGAATGTTATTTCATGTCAGCCTATCTATTGTCATGTCAGGCTGCTGTTGAAGGCTCATCATCATTCAACGATGAGCCACGTTCTGGCTCTAGGGTGTGACCACATTGAATGCGTGTATGTGCAAGTGCACATCAGTTCATGCATTAGCCAAGGACATCATTTGAAAAGTGACATTGAAACACGTAGTGACTTGCGTGTAGCTGCTCCCACTGAAGGTAACCAGCAAGTGTAAGCGTTCAGTGAGTGTTTCTAAATTCTAGATTTTCTTTCCCCATCAGCACGCTTGGTCATGCATAACCAAGCTTGCACTTGCAAATATACGCATTCAATGTGATCAAATCCTTGGAAAGAAATAACTGCCTACTATTAGCGGATCTGGAATTTTTGATGTGGAACCGTGATTGCTAAATTTGTATATAGAATTGAACTAAAGTCATAATCAGAATGGCAATATAAATGCATCAAGTATGCGTCATTGACAGGAATGTCTGAGAATTCTACGGGCCAGAGCTTTGCTCGTGTTAAACGGATTATAACATCAGTTTTCAGTCTTGATTCGACAGCGTTAGAGTAAACACCGTAGTGCTAGCCTCTGTAGTTTTTTAGTTTTAGTTATAACTAGCTTACAGTTTTGAGGAATCAGCAATCTGTGTATATAATATCGTTGTGTTCTTTTCGTGTTTCCGAGTGAATATTAGTTCATATTATGAAAACTATTAAGACTCAAGTTTTGTGTGTTTCGTGATAATGAATCCGGCGAAACTTCCATCATTTCTGGCGTCAGAGTTTGAAGAGGACGATGAAGCTGGGAATTCATCAATAAATTTGCCAAATTTGAGCCAAATAAGCTTGAATCAAGCGACCAGCATACAAGATGAAAGCCTTTTGGAGGACGTCGGAAGTCTTACTGACCTTTATAGCGACTTCATAAAGTGGGGTAGTGAGACTTTTGAGAAGAAAAAACTTTTGAGAGTGGACTTCTACTCCTACAACTCGCTCTGCAACAAGCTTGCTATAATCATAAGCAGAGTAGAAACCAGGCGGAATACCCTAATAAGAGTAGGTTTTGCTAATATTTATAATAGGAATTTTTGCATCACTCTTGAAAAAGATAGATTTGAAAAGGACTTTATTCCATTGTTCAAAGTAGGACAAAAGGGGAAGAGCACAGCCATTGGGTAATTGAATGTTCTCCCGATATCCGGAGAGAAATAATAAATAAAGAGCGTATCTATGTAGATTGGACCTCTTGTAGAGTAAAAGATTATGTATCAGTAACACGTTGTTTCAAATGTATGGCTGTAGGGCATGTTTCTAAGATTTGCAGGGCTAAATCCACAATTTGTGGTCACTGTGCTTTAGAAGGACATGAATTTAAGTCCTGTCCCACCAAAGCACAAGCCCCTACCTGTGCAATTCGCAAAAATTTAAAAAAATAACATAATCATAGAGTCAATGATACAACCTGCCCAACGTATATTAGAGCAATTCAGTTGACACCAGCTAATATCATCTTTCTACTTCACCATAGAAAAGTCAAAGTAAGAATTCTTCACAATAGAGATAAATAACTTACGTGGAATTTATTTTTATTTCTATAAATACAAACAAAATGAGGAGAAATCTAACAAAATGAGAGATTTGGCTAGGATATAATATAAAAAAAAACATTATAATTTCAAACATGTTTGTTGACATTAGTAAACTGGTATAATATTAAGTACCTATTATAGATGAGGTAGTAGTATAGGGTGATATAGTAAATTATATGAGTACTATAGGTGTGAGTATAGATTTACTAAGTCTATAAGTAAAACACAGGAACCAGGGCTACAATTCTATTTAAATAAAAATAGCCATTGTTTAATTAAAAGCTTGAATAAGAGTAATTAATTAAAAAGGTTTAGCCATATATTAAAACAACCTTATTGTTAAGGTATAAGGTAATTGAAACAATGTATAACATTTTCTGGTTATGAATTCCTTTCAACTTTTACAATAAGTTATAAGTTAATCAAACTGGTAGTCTCATAACCACACAAAGAATGCGACTTTATAAGGAAACGCAAGTAAAGTTATTGTGTAATAAGGCAAATGAATAATTTTGTTGACTACATTTCAATAGATTAATAATATTGGCATGTTTATGATAAATTAATAAAGCTTAAATACCTCACAATATTGCCACATCCAAGTCATAAGATCTCAACACAACATCCGACATAACCATCATAAAATCACACAAGGATGAAAATTAAGCTAGCAAATTATTGGAATTAAGACTAATATAGGATTATCGCAATTTTTAAAAACGACGTGAGAATAGAATTAGTTTTTTAAAATTAGAATTCTATAATTTAAAAGACAAACAGAACTGAGTTGTGATCTCTTGTCTCTTCTACCACCTGCGATCAACATTCAACACAAAACAGCTGATTAAACAGTGCTACCAATGATAATTGTAGAATTAGTTTACTTAATGAACAGAACTAATTATTGATAATCGTATCATTCCCTCGAATAAGAGCTGTAAAAATCGAAAATAATAAAAAATCTTCATATCGCCTTGAAATGAACAGTTTCCAATAGTTATATCACAATAAATAAGAGAAGATTGTTTAGAGGTTGGTACTCTTGTTTATTTATGCTTCGAAAATGTGGTGGCAAAGACGGCAACTTCCATGTGTCTCTGAATTTTGTACAGCTGGAGCCAGCATTTGTTTTTAGGTTAGAAAAATGATTAAACATTGATAAAAAATTATTCAATCATTAGTGATAAGCCACGTTTAAACACGTGATCATATTCTGCATTGGGCATTATCATGAGTCTTTAAATCCAGTTAATGCTTTGTTTCAAATTTCACTCTTGTAGAAGCCGCATGCATTGATGCTTGTTATTTGGGATACTAAAATAGTAAGTAGGCCTAATACATTTTTTGCTTCTCTTTGTTGACATTAAAAATTGCATCCTCAAAGCTCTAATGATTGAATTTTATTGTTTCATTTATCATTATAATTAGAATCACATCTAGACAAGATAAAAAATTATATCCATTTGAGAGACATTTGACAAACATTTTGGTACATTTTGCATACTAAAGCTGCGCTTACACCAAAGCTTATTACAAAATCTCATCAAAAACTCTTATCCATATCTCAGTTTACCTGCGCACTGTGTGTTTCAATTAAGTTATTACTAAATTTAGTGACTCAAGATTGTTTTAGATTAAAGCAAAATAAAAAGCTGCGTTTACACCGGAGTTATAATAACACAAGTTTTTAACATTTTTGTTATTAACTGATGTTAATTACAAAAGTCAATAACATCATGTTAAGTTTGCGTTGATAACATGAGTTATTAATAAAAAGTTGTCAACTTGACTGAATCGCAAAAAATTTCTTAAGAAAAGTTGATAACTCGTGTTTTTAACAGTAAATTCCTTGTTATTAACAAGATTTATGTTATCCATCTAGAGTCGGTAAAGATCAAAGGAAATGTGCTATGTTAATAACAAAAGCCTTTTTTATCGCATTAACTTTTGTTAATAACAGGTAACTATCTTCCCCGCAACCCCCTCGCCAGCAATCCCTACCCTACAACTATACAGCTGTTCCCTAATAACTACAGCTGCAGACGAAACACGTCACAGAGTTATTATTATTAACTTTTGTTGATAACAAAACTAGCAGCCAAAAGAAAATATTATTAACTTATGTTGAAAACTTTTGTTTTAAATTCTGGTGTAAACGCATTATAAGTTATTTACATTAGATCAGTGATGAAGATCATTATGTTAATGATCACACATTTTATTCCAACTGTTATATCATATGAAGAATACTCGTCTCGTTAAATGAAATCATATGGCAGTCAATTATATTGATAACAATATCTTGTTAATAACAAGGAATTTTCTGTTAGAAACATGAGTTACTAACATTTGTCAAGAGAAATTTTTGACGATTCAGTCAAGTTAATAACTTTTTGTTAATAACTCGTGTTATTAACTCCGGTGTAAACACAGCTTAAGACTACATGCTAATCCATTTCACTAATTTTAATGTATTGACAATAATTACACTTACTACAATAATATTTGAGACTATGTAGTAATTTTAAAATCAGATCAACTCAGAAAACTTTACTGAAAGTGACTTTCCTAATTGACTTTCCTAATTTCATGTACCAAGTGGTCATTCTTCTAATGGGTGTAGAAGATCCATGAATTTCAACTTATCTGAGCAGAAGCTATCAAATTAATAACAGACCCAACACCTTGAGCCCTTAACTCAATCAAGATTTATTGATAAATATTATAGCAAAGAGATAAGCTATTTTCTCTGACACCCCACTGTAATTATAGGCCTATGAATTGCCAATTTGAAATCATATTATATACAATATTTCTTCACAATTTCCACAAGGATTGACATTTTGACATAAACATTCAAATGTTTTTGTATTTGAGAATTAAATATTCAATTAAATTTTTCTTTCGTATGTGACCAGTGTACTTGATGGATAGAAATTGTCATTAAATAAAACACATAAGTTAAAATATTTATACTTGTCTTAAGATAGCCGATCAAAGAGGCAGACAAAGCTTACAATCTCCTTCTCATTCATGGAATAGAGAGGGAGGTTAATCAGTTTTTCTCGGAGCACTTTCTTTAAAACTTTTTCATCCAACTCTCGCACCAGCAGTGGAAGTCTATTGAAAATGTTTAATGCGCGCATTGGATAGCAGGTGTGCAGCTTAGCCAATCTAGAGTAGGGAAGGTCAATGTTGACTCGCCTTCTTGTTGAGTAGTTGTGGATCTGGCCTCTTGCTTGGAGTGTGTGAAGTTGGTCTTTCAGAAGCACAAGGGTGCTCAGCACATATTTACTGAAGACAGTAAGTATCCCCAGCTTCCTGAACAGCGGGCGACAATGCTCCAAGTATGGTGATTATGTTAAAATGGGAACTACTTCTACAGAAGAATTCTCTGACATCCACTTACATGACCTCAAAGTGCAATCCCATAGTTGATGTGTCTGAAACAGACTATGGTATGCAGTAACAAGTTTATCCTTTGGAACATGACTTCTCAATTTTCATATCATATATGTTACTTTGGAGAGTCGTTTACATATCATATCGATGTGCTGGTCCCATGTTAGTGATGAGGCTACCATGAACCCAAGGATCTTGACCTCTGGCTTACCAAAAGGAGGACCATGCCTCAGGGTGCACAGAACATTTTGTGTCTTCTCTCCATTCATACACTGTTTGCTTGCTCTAAACCATGTGCTCGCCTCCTCCAATAGCTCAGCAGCCAATTGTGGATCTTCATCCTGTGCAATGAGAGTTATGTCGTCAGCAAACAGCAAGGCTTTCTAATAGTAATAATTGTATTGTACCTAGTACCTTGTAGTTCACGGTCATCTGAAATATCTCAATTCCATCAACGAGCTTAATCTAGCCAGCAGTTCACTTTGCAATGGGTTGTATTAACTGATTGATTGTAGCTGAAACTAAGGATCACTTCGCTGTAAATTCGAAAAATTAACTTTTCAACATCAAATAATATGAGTTACAATGGTTACATAAAAACGAGACCTTGAACTCCGCGCTGTACAATGTAGGAATGATCAGCAGATTCAAGGTATTTGATCTCGGTTGGTGCAGTGCTTTATGATGATTTATGCTTAAATTAGATGAAAACGCAATCCAACCTGTCTTGCTGATATTGGTGGAAGGAAGGTACTTCAAGATAATTGTGACAATATCAATAATTGCAATGAGTTCTTTAGGAAATTTATGCTCCCTATAAAAATTGGTGAAGGTTTCAATTAAGTAAACATTTAAAATTACTCTCGAGCAAAAATAAACAAGAATCCTCTTCAAGGATCAAATCATCTCAACTATTCACGTTCTCTTGAGTCTTTTTAGATTCATCTCTTGAAAAGGGAAACAGAAAGTGAATATATTAAAAATCCATTCGACAAAAAAAATGATAACTCAGATAGACATAAGCATTCTCCTACCAATGTAATTTATTTCTTTCCAAACAAGTTTTTGGGGTTTATAGTTGAAATACGTGAAATATCACGTGCTAAAGCAATAGAATGAATGAAAGCATTTCATGATTCGATGCTACAAAGTAACTTTATACTTATTTTATACGTAATGCTATAGCTACAAAATAATATCGAATAACCAATTTCTATTATTATCGATGGCATTAAACTTGACACCTTAATCAAAGACATGTTGATATTATTATCAATGGCATTAAACTTGACGTCTCAATCAAAGACATGTTTACCATCCAAGCAAATACAATACTGTATTTTAAACTGAGGTCATAGGTGACTATAGCTATATTTTTTATGGTTGATAAAATGGTAGACATTTAATCAGTCATATAAAAAAATTAGCTAACAATAATTTATTGGAAAATCCTTGCTTCTCTTAGTTTCAAACAAAAATGGTAAGAGAAAAAGCTGTCTATATTAAGAAGATAAAATATGATATTGTCAAACATAATTACATCCCATTCAGTATTAATTTTAATGGTACAATTTTTCTTCTTATATTTTATAAAATATAAATTAATGTAAAATATAAGCTTTTCGATCCGTCAAAGATTTTTAAAAAATAAGTTTATTAATAAATTTTACACACATTCTTTAAATTTGTTGTTTTTTCGTGAAATATTAAATTATTGGAAAATTATTCAAAACTGAGTTGACTATTTAGGGTGAATTTATAATGCTCGTAATTGGTTTGCCATTTCTCGTCCAATACAGTAGGCTATTGAATAAATTTTATGTCATAGTTTAAATTGAAAAAACTTCATGATCTATCATCATTTTTTAAATGCGTCTAAGAATTAGTTACATTAAATAATGGATTTTTATTGGATTAAATTCAATGCATGAGAAGCAGCTACTTGAGTAATTTCCGAGCATTCATTGGAAATTTGTTATGTTGGAGAATCCAAGAGTGATTGGAGTTTATAGAGTCAAGAGTGAAAGAGTTTTCAACAAAACTTCAAGTTGATATAATTAAATAAGTTGATGTGTACAATTTGCTATTTTTCAGACATAAAGCATGTGCGGAATCTGGGCATTATTTGGAATCGAGAGCAAATCGATTGCTCACTGCGATGACTCCTTTTTCAAGATAAAACACCGTGGTCCGGACGCATGGCGTGTTCAGCATGATCAAGAAGTTAAGGTAACTCTCTTTCATTTATCCAACTAACACCCAATTAAGGCCATCACACACCAAGCGTAGCATAGCTAGAAATACGTCTTCGGAAGACATAGCCGACGTATCCCCTAATGTTGGTCAATCTGTCACACCAAATTAGCGTAGATTTAACATTGGGAGATATGACGGCTACGAACAATCTTCTCACGAAGACGGTTCCTAGATATGCTCCATAGGTGGGTAATGGTCTCAAATATAAAAAGATGTAAAGCAGTGTAGATCTATCACATCTCATTCTGTATTGTTATATCACATTTCAGTAGCTAAAATGATAATTTTAACTGTCCAATAAAGTGCTGTGAATCCTGATTACATGTCTTTACTAATTGTTCAAATTAATTTACAATACTAATCTACTTCTCCATGGTATCGTTAAAAAAATTTAATATTGTGAAGTCTAGCGTTACGTATATTTACGATTGGTAAATGTATCACTTTTTATTCTCGATTATTCATTTTTTAAATATTTTATTTAATTCAATCAGTTTGGATGCATTAAATATGGTCATTATTGCACATTTGTGTAAAGGCTATTGCCACATAACACTTAGAAGTATGGAGTCTCATAGTATGGAGCCTTTTCAGATACCATGATACAATTGATTGACTTGAACTTACAAATAATAAAACATGTCGAGGAATCTGCCACTATTCAATTTTATCTACTGAGACAACTCACGGTTACTTCTTATGAGTCCCCTCAACAATTACAGTATTATAGTGTACAATTATTAAAACGAAATAGAAACTTCAATCCACAACAATAGTTGTATAGAAGTAATATTCTAAAAAAATTTCTGAGAGTAAATTAAGAATAAACGTCATTATTGTGGGGTTTTCTCTGTACATTGCAATGGTTTTATCAAATGTTTATGAATTTGCAGGACGGCTTCCTTGGGTTTGTTAGGTTGACAATTATTGACAGCACATATGGCATGCAGCCACTGGTTCTGCATCAAGCCCCGCATTTGTCTGTAATTTGCAACGGAGAGCTGTACAACCACAAAGCTGTAAGTTGAAATTAAAAATTAGTGCATGATATTTTGTAATTATGATACTCTTGTTTTGAGACAAAATGGTTAAAATAAATTCATAGGTACATCAAATGCATTCTTTGTGTTGGAATTTGTTTACCAACACCACTTGTCACGGTACATGAAGAAACAGCTGCAGAACAAGTTTGGTTTGAGTTCTCTTGATCAACTTACACAACTATAATAATAACAGTATGTATTTAATGGTGGGGAGTCCCTGACGGAAGTACAACTTCGCCTAAATATATAATTTATATCGTCAATGGGCCTTACGACGGTTTTAATATTATCTTGTACCGACAGTTTAACGAGCCCATCCGATTGAATGGTCCACCAAGAGTGGTCTGGTTAAAATTTTTTGTTTATTTCCGGGTTTGAACCCTGGACACCAAGGCTGCTACGCCTACGCAAGCCACTAGACCACGGATCACTCCTACATTACATAATAATCGAACACTAACTGAAATAGATGTTACCGTGAAATTGTTATTTTCAACTAAATACATCGAAGATGGGTGGTTAATCGTGTCATTATTTAGCCCGGACAACCTCACATTGAGTTTTGTTTCGACCGAACCGTCCATCAAGTCGATTTTCTGTTGAAGAACACATATTTATTTGAATGGTGGTGAAACTAAAATTATCAACGTATTATCAATGAATGATATTTATATTATATTTATATTTTTATATATTTGTTTTGACCGAACCGTCCATCAAGTCGATTTTCTGTTGAAGAACACATATTTATTTGAATGGTGGTGAAACTAAAATTATTAACTTATAACCAATGAATGATATTTATATTTTATTCATTTATTATATATATTTTTCTATATTTGTTTTGACTTAGTCGATTCTCTGTTGAAGAACACATATTTATTTGAATGGTGGTGAAAATAAAATTATCAACTTATTATCAATGAATGATATTTATATATTATATTCATATTTTTCTCCTAAAAATTATTAGATTGGTCAGAAAATATATACTATACTACAACATAGATCTCTAACAATGTTGGATTGACCGTAGGGTAGTGTATAAAGCGCTTGTGTATTAGCCTAGAGATTTGTTTGATCCCAGTTATGACAAAACGTTTTTAGCCTAGTCACTTCCGTTTTCATATCGGCACATTAAATAAATCGGTCCATCTGAACACAGCCTTGATGCCATTCACTGCGAAACTAATGTGAGGTTCACTTTAAACTTCAGTGTTGGTTGAATGAGCAGCATTAATAATACTTATTAAAAGAAGAATACTGTCAGTAAGAAGTGAATCTCACGGTATGTTGGACCTTTCGCAGGGGTCCACCACAGACAAAAACACTTCCTGATTCATTAATGTTGAACACTTTTTTAAATGTTCAAAACAAGTAACTCTATTGTTGTTTATTGAATATTTTCAGCTGGGAGAGCAGTTCGGCTTCGACTATGAGACAAAAGGTGACATAGAATGCATTCTACAGTTGTACAATGCTTATGGGATCGAGAAGGTGGTGGAGAATTTGGATGGTGTGTTTGCGTTTGTGTTGGTGGACAAGCGAGCGCAGAAAGTGTACGCGGGCAGAGACCCGTACGGCGTCAGGCCGCTCTTCCGGTTGGTCGCTGACGACGGAGTGCTCGGATTCTCATCAGAAGCCAAAGGTAAAGTAATAATGGCCTTTAATAATACGAGGCTAAGTCAATATGATTTCCAGCTTTACTGTGTTGTGTGAATTGGGGTTAGGTTTAGGTTTTACAGTTTTAGGGTGTGATCATATTTGATTGTCTGTATGTTCAAGTGCGCGTCAGAATGTGCATAAGCCGGAAAACAAAATCTGGAAAGAGCCATACAAACACGATGTGACTCACAACATGCAGCTGCTCACACTGAACGCAACCAGTACTTGCATGCGTTCAGTGTGAATGTTCCTATTGCTCTTTGCATTGTTTGTTTCTCATCTGCGCGCTTGGTCATGCATAACCAAGCGTGCACTTGCATGTATACGCATCCAATGTGATCACATCCTCAGGCTAAATAAAGCCTGTTGCTCCTTCCCACAAATATTATTATTATTGAACTCAATGTGACAAAATAAATATAGGTACCTTGTACATTTTTATCCCATGTTGTTCGTACTGATGTTTATTTGTGTTGAAACCTGTGCAAGTTTCAAGCTGCTAGTTTTGTTACATGACTGTAATGCTGTTTGTCAATGCCGCTTCACTTTCTACTTGCAACTAAATAAAGCATCGTTCATTGAAGAGTTTCTTGTGGTCGAAAGGTTTGAAGACTTGATTGTGCTCAGGGGCCAAAATCTTGGGCAAATTTACAGGAATAGTGTTTTATTACAATGTACTGTTTACGAATTTCGGTCCCTGATACATCTTCCGACCACAGAAAAAACAAAACGAATCACTGAAGGTTTATCTTAGTTTGTTTGAGTAATAAAAAATTAAACATAAAAATGCAGTATTTCAACTTTGTTCCATTTCTCACAACATGTTTCGACATGATAATGACTAATTTAAAAATCACATTATAAGTCGAAACATGTTATGAGAAATAAAAAAAAGTTTAAAAAAGGGTACTTTGATTCTTAATTAGTGTGTCTATTCTAAAATTACAAAAGTACCAATTACTATTGAAGTAACAATCTCTTGACTACTATTGTTTTTTATTTTTCAGGTCTTATCAACTTGGAAAATATGATCCCAAAAAGTAAATTCAAAGTCGAGCAGTATCCACCAGGTCATTACTCAGAATACAAAATCAACCCAGATGGAAAATGCACTCTGGTCAGTGAGAAGAGGTATTACACCGTCGGAATGAAGCCGAAGTTCCAGTTGTACACTAATCCTTCAAGTAAGTTACCATTTTCAAGTATATATACAGATATAATATCTAACAAGTTAACTTACTAGTTGTTATTTGAATTATATAATTTTTTAGCAATCGGTAATTCATTAGATTCTTTTTGTGTTATTAAAGTATTTTTTAAATACTAATGAGAAAATAAATCAGAAAAAATCCCTATCAACCAGTGCTAGACAAAACGGTTTCTTTTGACTCATGAATTAGAGCCAATTAGTGGAAAAATTCCATTGTTCAATGATTAATCAGTCTAGCGAAACTGATAATCTGTTCTCATGCAACAATATAGAAAATTTCCAAGTTGCCGTTGATGATCAAGGTCAGTGAAATTGACACGTTTTCTTTTGTTTCAATGATTTCATTTTCACGAACTTGAATTTGTCTCATGTTATTTCAAGCTGAACTAGTTTTCAAATTATGAAATGAAATATATTTTTAAAAACTTTTGACATAAAAAAATCAATTTTGATAATATTTTATTGTTTTTCAAGCTCTTAATGTTCTTTTATGAAATATATTATATATTATATATACTTATCTAATATTGAAACGTTGATGCTCTCAAATATAATTTTTTGCGTTCTGTTTTCAAGTTTTACTACTCTTTCAAATTTTGCATTAATTTTATTTTACCAAGAAGAATAATATTTAAATAAATTAAAGTTTCCATGAAGTACTCATTGGCCTTCGAACTATCATATATTTTTCAAATTGAACAGTTATAACCTTGGGATTATTATTGGAAATTGAATATATATCTATACTTTAAAAGATGAGTTAAGATCAAATAATTCAGCTCAATAGTTTTACTATTTTTCTTATAGAATTCATTAAAACAACCAGGATTTATTTCCCTTCGGGGACCTTGAAACGTCGTACGTATATTTAAAATGATGAATTTATTTCAGGTTTGGTGCCAAATGATATTTGCCAGAACATCAGAACTCTCCTTTGCGCTTCAGTGAGGAAACGCCTGATGTCGGAGAGACGTATCGGCTGCTTGTTGTCTGGTGGTCTTGATTCTAGCTTAATCGCCGGCATTCTTGTTCAAGAATCAAAAGCAGCTGGCATCCCATACAAAATACAGGTGAATCATACATTTCCGTAATAAATTATTCCCAAGATAATCGTCGCTCATTGATGATGCCACTATGTTCAAATAACACTGGAGGTAACTCTGATAGAGTCAGCTATGTCCCGTCTATATTTTCTATAAGATCAAAAAATGATGAGATCATGAAATCATGATATGGTTGAAAAAAATGATAAAAATCATTCATGTTATAAATCATGATAATAAAAAAATGATGAGATCTTAAAAATGATTTTTCTATAAGATCTAATATATGTAGAATGAAAACACTTCACTTGAATGGGCTACTTTTACAAATTAATAAAACAATATTGAAACTTGAAGTACCCTTTATTATTTAAAATATTTGAAATGTTTCAACTTGAAAATGACCTAAGTTATGGTCGAAACGAGTCGTTGTAATATTTTAAATAATAAAGGGTACTTCGAGTTTCAATATTGTTTTATTAATTAGATGTAGAATATATTATATTGAAAAATATACTATTATAAAAAGGACCTCAACTTCCTGAAAACCTACACAAAATTCAAATCAAATAAATTTATTTCCCAGAATTTTACTTACAGAAATGAGTTACAGTACAATGATATAAAGGAAACCCCTACAAGACTACAGGTCTGTGTATAAGGGGGACTTCGCCTTAATCTAGTTGCCAATAGCAATCATAGAAACTGTTCTCTCCTTTTGTCTATCACAATGGATGATGATGCCGTCAAAAGATAACCTTTCCGTGTCAATAAAAAAAACTGAGTTGATATTTTCAAATGTACATTATAAAAGATTTCCAATGTTGGCCTCGTAAGGGTGATGTAACATCAGGCCGGACAGAACACAATTGAAGAAAAAAAGCTCTGTTCATGTACAAAATGTCCGGTTGCGTCTGGTGTGACTGTGACGTGCTCTCATCTATTCCAACGCTGAAACCTTCCCACTCTGTTGGAGCGGCCATGATGTCAGTGTCCTCTTGGTGTAAAATCATTCCAAGTTTTCCGATTTCCCGAGTTCTATCAGCGCGTTTTGAAATGCAGAGTTCAAAGAGAATGAATTATTGTTAAGAGCAAAACAACACCGTTTCTTGTATAACCTTGTATTTCCTTTGTCTTTTTTTGCAGACATTCGCTATCGGAATGGGTGAAAGTCCAGACATTTTGGCGGCGCGGCAGGTAGCCGCTCATCTGGGCATGAGCATCATGAGATCAGCTTCTCGGCCGAAGATGTGGCCAGTGTTCTGGATGAGGTCATCTTCCACTTGGAAACTGCTGATATCACAACAATTAGGGCTTCTGTTGGTAAGCAACATCATTATAGATAACCACTGATATACTATTGTGGGATCTACTTTAAACTGACAGCATTATTTGAATGGGAAGCATTGGTTATATTGATAGAAAATGCTGACAGTTTGAAGTATCAGTATTGGTTGATTATTATTCTATTCTAAGTTAATAATATGTGAGTTGGAGAAAGAGATTATTGCATGGTCCTATTAATTTATCGATAAATAATGATACATTAATAGGACCTTCAATAATGGTCAATAAAATATCGATAAATAATAATTTTTATTAGAAAAATTTATATAACTAAATTAATTCAGTTCCGAATGATAAAAGATTTGTAAAGATTTCCTGGTCACGTATATAAAAGCTTCTAGCTTTTTTGTGAGAAGTAAAATATTGTTTGCTTCAAGTATTTGTGTCATCATCATCAGAATTTCAATGTATACACAGTGTTCTGAAAAAAGTTGCCCATAAGCCAGGGGGTGATTCCCCACATCAAAAGAAGAAAAAAGTTCTAATTAACATAGGTCCGAAAGAGAAATATGTAGAATAAGTCTATAATAGACAAACGTAACCTTAAAAAATAATCCTTATTTACATACAAAACGAATCAGAAATAGACAAAATCTGTGAGCTTTCTTTTCATGCGATTTGTATGTAATTAATTATTATTTTTGAAGGGTTCCGTTTGTTATTATAGACTTATTTTACATCTTTCTCTTCAAAATTAAATTTTTTCAAGTTCTGTGAAAAAATGTTGTGTTTATTGTACATTTAACATAGTAAATCTGCTTCAAACATTAAGAATTTTTTTCGGGGCCAAGTTTCGCTGATTTTGTCACATATCTAAAAAAATATTGTAGCTACAGGTCTGGAAATGGTTATATTCAATTTCTCAGTTCATTTTACATAAAGTATGCTAAATTCAACATCTTAATTAACAGTCAACAAATACCCGTAGGGCAGGGAACTGAAATTCAGACGAAATCTTCACTCTGTATAACTTGGTAACCAAGCATTTTCGGACCTATGTTTAATTTTAACTTTTTTTTCTTCTTTTGATGTGAGGAATCACCCCCTGGCTTATAGCACCTTTTTTCAAAACGACGTGAGAATAGAATTAGTTTTTTAAAATTAGAATTCTATAATTTAAAAGACAAACAGAACTGAGTTGTGATCTCTTGTCTCTTCTACCACCTGCGATCAACATTCAACACAAAACAGCTGATTAAACAGTGCTACCAATGATAATTGTAGAATTAGTTTACTTAATGAACAGAACTAATTATTGATAATCGTATCATTCCCTCGAATAAGAGCTGTAAAAATCGAAAATAAAAAATCTTCATATCGCCTTGAAATGAACAGTTTCCAATAGTTATATCACAATAAATAAGAGAAGATTGTTTAGAGGTTGGTACTCTTGTTTATTTATGCTTCGAAAATGTGGTGGCAAAGACGGCAACTTCCATGTGTCTCTGAATTTTGTACAGCTGGAGCCAGCATTTGTTTTTAGGTTAGAAAAATGTTTAAACATTGATAAAAAATTATTCAATCATTAGTGATAAGCCACGTTTAAACACGTGATCATATTCTGCATTGGGCATTATCATGAGTCTTTAAATCCAGTTAATGCTTTGTTTCAAATTTCACTCTTGTAGAAGCCGCATGCATTGATGCTTGTTATTTGGGATACTAAAATAGTAAGTAGGCCTAATACATTTTTGCTTCTCTTTGTTGACATAAAAATTGCATCCTCAAAGCTCTAATGATTGAATTTTATTGTTTCATTTATCATTATAATTAGAATCACATCTAGACAAGATAAAAATTATATCCATTTGAGAGACATTTGACAAACATTTTGGTACATTTTGCATACTAAAGCTGCGCTTACACCAAGCTTATTACAAAATCTCATCAAAAACTCTTATCCATATCTCAGTTTACCTGCGCACTGTGTGTTTCAATTAAGTTATTACTAAATTTAGTGACTCAAGATTGTTTTAGATTAAAGCAAAATAAAAAGCTGCGTTTACACCGGAGTTATAATAACACAAGTTTTAACATTTTTGTTATTAACTGATGTTAATTACAAAAGTCAATAACATCATGTTAAGTTTGCGTTGATAACATGAGTTATTAATAAAAAGTTGTCAACTTGACTGAATCGCAAAAAATTTCTTAAGAAAAGTTGATAACTCGTGTTTTTAACAGTAAATTCCTTGTTATTAACAAGATTTATGTTATCCATCTAGAGTCGGTAAAGATCAAAGGAAATGTGCTATGTTAATAACAAAAGCCTTTTTATCGCATTAACTTTTGTTAATAACAGGTAACTATCTTCCCCGCAACCCCCTCGCCAGCAATCCCTACCCTACAACTATACAGCTGTTCCCTAATAACTACAGCTGCAGACGAAACACGTCACAGAGTTATTATTATTAACTTTTGTTGATAACAAAACTAGCAGCCAAAAGAAAATATTATTAACTTATGTTGAAAACTTTTGTTTTAAATTCTGGTGTAAACGCATTATAAGTTATTTACATTAGATCAGTGATGAAGATCATTATGTTAATGATCACACATTTTATTCCAACTGTATATCATATGAAGAATACTCGTCTCGTTAAATGAAATCATATGGCAGTCAATATATTGATAACAATATCTTGTTAATAACAAGGATAAAACAGATTTTACTTTCGTTAAAGCTTGCGTATCTACCATGGTTTTTGATATCTTGTGTTCTATGAGGGAGTAGGTGCTTTCTCTTGATTAATAAGTTACCCTCTTTGACTGGTTTGTCTCCTATTTGACTCTTGTTAGTTTTAGCAGCTCATTGAAAATTTTCCTGAATTTGTATGGGTCAATATTTATTGTGAGTAAATAAACAACTAACAAATAATTATTGATAAAATGCATACAAATTAAAAATCCGAATACCTTTTTTTCAATTTATTACATTTCTTTTGAGTGACTCACTCGAAAATGACATACATAAGTCGTAACATGTTATAAGAAATAAAATGACCCTTTGATTTTCAATATGGGTCTGTGTCAAACAACAAGGGCCAAGCCAAACGAGGCGTTTTTTAAGTCGGCATGACATTGGGCCTACATGATATGATATATTATATAGTATATGATTCATAGACAAATATTGAATAGACAAATCTTATGCTTACAAATAATTCTGCAACTCACGAACAATCATGAAACTTGAATTCAGCAATAAAATTGATTGTATTAAAAACGTTAGTACGATCATGATATTCAGTCAAATTTCACTTACTTCAAATGAGTGAACGAATAAAGTTTTTTCAAAACTGGAAATGAGTTATCGAAAATTAAAAATCATTTGATAATAGTTTTTGTCAACCAATAATTCTGTCTTAATTGTACAATATACCGTACAAGTAATAACTATACTCCATTTCACAGGTATTCATGTATTGCTTAAAACTAATAAAAAAATAAAGTTATTAACGATACTCTAGTGGCTGAAATGTTTCTACAACTTACAGTTTAGAACTTCGAGTCCCCTTCCTCGACCAAGAATTCACACACTACTATCTGAATCTACCAGCAGAAGTAAGACAGCCCCGCGATGGCGTTGAGAAATTCCTGTTGAGGTCTGCTTTTGATAAAATGAATCTCATTCCAGACTCTATTCTATGGCGACACAAGGAAGCATTCAGGTAATTTTTCACTCGACATGTGATTCTTTTGTGGTAATACAAAATGTATAATGAATTTACAAGTTATGCGTGGAATTCATGATTTGGAATTGAATGATTTGTAATTTTGAATAATTTGACGTTGTTATTACAATTCATGTTTTTGACATAAATGATTCATATTATATAACTTACACTCTTACAGTAAGTTTATCAATTTCTTAAGGAGGTCGGAAACTTGGTTAAAATTCACATTGACAATAATTTAGTCTATAGTTATAACCATTCAACTTATTGACCTCCATATTAACGTAAGTAATGTTTGTATCCTTACTGTATCTAAATTAAAATGCAATATCTCTAGAATTTAGATATGGTTTTAGAAATTTTACATTTAGGAACTTCCGATTTCTTGCATTTGAATCTACTTTCTGATTGATTTTTCACGAAGACCAAATAATTGATTGATGATTTTGTCTTTTATACAGGCAAAAATGAGGATTCAATATGAATGCAGTGGTTTGTAAGTTATTTCATTTGTATGATTTGGGAGAGGAATATTAAAGGGTTTGTCTGTTTATGATTTTCCAACATCATTACAATGATGGATTATTTTGTAATAATGAATAAATATTTTTTTTTGTCACAGTGATGGAGTGGCGAGCATAAAGAAGTCGCTATTCCAGGTTATCCAAGAGTTCGTAGATCCCAAGGTGCCAAATGATGCTCTCAATTCTGCTGAAAAGTTGTACCCGCATTGTACTCCAAAAACGAAAGAATCTTTCTATTACAGGTGGGTAGTTTTATTGATTAAATTCTTGTATACATTTTATTGTATAAAATGTTGCTTTATCTATTGATATAATTGAATAACTTCGAAACGGTTTTATATGTCGATGTGCAACTTTCGCCATTCATTCTTTGCCTCTTTTTTCTGTTTCTCTGTGGTGCATGACCAACTTCTGATTTGAAAATAAATTCATTCATCATAGGAAGGCCATAAACAGAATAATGTAATTGGCGATAGCTCAATACTATAGTGAGGTCCACGTTATAATGACAGTATTTGATCAACTTTGGTTTTGCTATCCTTGTCTATCATTCGACATAACCGGTGGTACTATCCTTTTCTAGGTCCACAACGATGCCAATTATGTTTTTGATAGTGTAGAAATATAATTAATTAATGCAGAGAATCGGCATCGCTATTCTTCTATCTTTATCCACTGCCATTATAACGTGGACCTCACTATATCTATATCGTTACTAAAATGATTGTTGATAAGTAAAGCATATCTCAAGGACCTAGCCCTAAATCAAGATTAGTCCCCAGGAATTGAGCTGGTTTAAAACCAATAAAAATGCTATGTGACAGAGTTGTGTATGCCAAAAATGAGTATATTCTTGCGCACACCGATGCAGGGTTGCCGTTCGAGACTCAGCTGATAATCAGCCAATCGGAGAGCTGCTGGCTCGTCCTCCGCCAGTGCATAAACGCTTCATATCAATTGGCCCTTATGCGTCGAAAACGCTCGCCTTGCGCTTTTCATCATATGATTATTATATTTTCTCTATCTTACTGTATCTTTAGTCTTTACCGATACAGGTATAATCAGAGGATGAAGAGCGCAAGTCTGTATGCAACTTAACAGAATTGTGCCGCAATCATTCCGCGTCGTTGTGGATTGTCTTTGCAACATTTTAAAACTATCTATTAAATTATTCAGAATTACACAACTTACAGAAAAGTACCATAGGCTTACGCCCAAAACGGTTCCAATTCTAATTTATACAACAGTCCAATGTAGCTAAGCTATGTGTCACTTAACATTCTTCTATTACACACTCAATTTACAATTATTCAAAATACACAAAAATAATTTTAAAATTTAAAAAATACTTCTACGTGTTTAAAGAACTATGAATCAAATGGGCTACCGAATATTACACTATTGATTGTTGTAGCTGATGTTGTTTACAGCCATTACCTTTGAATCATTACGTGTTACGAATCGTAAGTGTTTATCTTTTTGACAGGAAAGTATTTGAAAAGTTCTACCACGACCAGGCTGGTTGGCTGGTGCCCTACTATTGGATGCCGAAATGGACCAATGTCTCAGACCCATCGGCGCGCTTCATTAAGCACTACGCTGCCAAAGACGATGGCAGTTAAGCATCAGGAAAAAGCTTTACACGATCAACTCTGTGCACATCAACTCATACTGTACTATTTCTTCATATATGGTGCTAACAGAGTTTCCATAACTTGAATCCAAGTTGTGTTCAATTAAGTTATGTTGCATTTTCATAGCGAGAGATTATAAAATAATAACTCGTAGTTACACTAATCTAATAAGTCGATCAATTCAATAACATTGAATTAAAAGTGATTAAGCTTTAAAAATCTGTGATTTCCGATTTCGAAACTTTTCTTAAGAAGAGAGTTTAAATGACGTCTTATAATAATGATGACTTTCATTGTACTTTTGTACAACTTGCTTTATCATCATAATCCAGTTCATGATGCAAAATTGATTTTAGTGTTCTTAGAACATGGAATTTGTAAGAATAAAATTCATCTGATTGAAAATATTATTACGTTTTTATTTGAAATATTAATTTTCAAACCTCAATTAAAAACGCTGTAAAACACAACAGATGAAGATAAAATGTGTTTGCTTCAGTAGCCGTATGTGCAATAAAATGTTGATTGCTGAATGTGATATGCTTATTTTCTGCATTCCACTCCACCTTTAGGACTAGACCATATTAAGCGTTTCTAGAGTCAGCCGGACAAGAAGCTCTCCGATTGGTTGATTGGGTTTGCCCCTGAAAAACGCTTAATGTGGTCTGGCCCTTATTGAGAAAAACTATTGAATTTCTTTGAATTATTTGAAGAGAACATCAATTAATTAAATAAAAAAGGTTGATGATTACAACAAATACAAAACATTGATTTCAATCTGACAGGTATTGCATACCGTTCAACAGGTACACTGTGTGATGAAAATAGAGGATTATGAAGAAAACCATTATAATGGAAACTTAATAAGTTTAATTATTCTATTTATGAAGTTCAATTCATATTCAAAATTAATTTTGATAAATTAACATGAATGCTTGGAGACAAATAGGAATGATGAATTCAAAGTATTTGATAAATAGTACAAGATTCCGGCAATCCTCCTTGCAAAAGGATTAGATTAGATTTCTTTATTTATGTATGCTACAATATTATTACTGGCTAAAATACACTAATTTACATTGAATTACGGTATTGCTAATTATTCAACAAATTTTACATAATATGAAAATTTAATCAATGAGAATAAATATTGAATGCAATTAGAATAACGATAATATAATATTGTGATGTAAATTCATAAATCGGCGGTGTTTCAACAAATAATTGTCGAGCACCCAATGGCTAGTGCAACCATTCCTACAATTTTGAGACAAACACCTGTCTGAACCATTCGGATCTGCAGAGAGCTTCATGGAAGCAATATCCGATATATTACCTGATGCTGAAGTGATATCTTAAACATCGAATATTGTGATGAAACAATTATTGTATGTTTTGCCATCAGTAAAACATTTTGAGAAATATCTAATGGACTTGGAGTTTTATTGACCGAACGTAGTGAGGTCTATGTTTCGACTCGATTTGCTTTTGTCTGTCTGTATGTAACGCAATTACGGCCCAACGCTTTGATAGAATTCGATGAGATTTGGCAGGAATATTCCTTTTTTAACTGCGCGTCGATGTATACACAAGGTTTTTTGAAATTTTGCATTCTAAGGATAATATGAAAAGAAATGTAATTCCTCCATACTCTGAAATACTCCATATATATATGTAACAGAAGACACTTCAAAGTTTGTAATATAAATTAAAAAAGGAGACATAAGACACAAATAGATTGAAAACACTTAAAAACTTACATTAGAAATGGGGAAATTTTCGGGAACTGAGTTCCCTTCCTCAACCGAGCAGATTGCAGTTTGAAATCCAATGGTCGTGTGACCACAGAGTACGCACGGAGAGTCAATTGTAGCAGCAGAGAGCAATCATGGCTTACTTGGTTCCTTTTGATGGATTACGGTATAGTCAAATGTAATAAGACCAGAATCCAAAACTGCAATTGAATACCGGTATAATTAGCCATATCAAACTTTCTGATACCCTCCATACACCTCTCTCCATTCTCTCTCTGCAACAGTTCATAGTAGACTAATCCACAACCAGAGTGGAGAAAACAGGTTTACGAAACTTTTCAGGTTCAAACATGAAAACTAAATTTTATTTTACTTTTTGTAAGTAGCCTACTATAAAATAGACCAGCTTTTCTCACTTAGCCTTCAGTCTTCACTCAATGTTCAACGTGAGATTCATACAGAACTACTGTACCTATCAAGCGATTCAAGGAATAAGGTAAGTCAACACATTTAAATACTTATTTCACAATTTTATTTATCATTCTAAAGTCCCCTTTCCCTCTTCCATCAATTTTATTCTTGTGCTAACATATCTCCTCTGTCCTCTTCCTACAATATTCCTGAATATGTGTTTAACTTTTAAAAATATATCTTCCTTTATTAAAGGAAGATACATTTTGTTGAGCTATTACATCTGTGTAATATTGTGGGAGGAAAACTGTGAGTTCTTCTGTCCCTGATTTTAGGGTGAGAAGAACTCTCTCTCCATATACTGTGAAAAGGTAGTTGGCCTTCAAAACCTTGTATGTTACCGACTCGCACAAATCTCTAAAAGCGGGTACAATAGACGGTCGGTATTTGCGACGGGGACAAATTGAATTTATTCAAATTAAATTTCTCCCTGTCACTGTCAGTACCGCTGCTAGAATTTGAGCAAGTCTTGACGGTCCTCCTTTTTTTAGCCACCGACTGCCAGCCTACATGTCATCAGAATTAGTTATGTCGACGAAGTAGTTACATATTACAGGAACAGCCTACCCAGACATGGGCATGACTTTGCCATCGGGGACCAGCGCCAAGGCCAAATCCCCCCCCTCCAGGGGGTGGGGCTAAACCAGTTCCCCTCATCAAGGGGACACTACTCCCCTTCTCCCCAAAATCCGTCTGATCCTCCATTTTGCTGATGATATAGTCAGACCAGTCATTCCCCTCTCCCTTCAACTGTTAGGAGTCGTTCCAAAGGTGTTGAAGCTTCACCCGGTGAGTGCCTCCATCTAGTGGCGGAGATCCCAAGCTGTTGCATAATTGGTTATAAACAGTATACCTTCTTATACTATACTGCACCAACATACTGACATAATACTTTAGTAGCATTTATCAAATCAAACAAATTACTATTGCTGAAGGAATCACTAACACAATATTATCTAATATTCTATAAGATTTATAAAAATTGCAAACATTATCATGTAAGAAATTTAAACTATTCAACCATTTTCTTGTTTCAAGTTCCAATGAGTTATTGTAATTATAATTCAGAGCTGATTTTAAACAGGAAACAAATATAAAAAATGTGATATCCTGCTCTGTTTGTGATAATTGATTGGAATATATGCATCTGAATCTGAATTATCTTTTTCAACTGAATTTACAATTTCCTCTTCAAATGAAAAATCATTTTCTACACTCTGATTGAGAGTCTTAGCATTAGCATTCTTTTGTAATGTAGAATTTATATCAACTTTCTTAAAAGCATAGGTGTAATTATCATTATTCAAGATATCCCACTCTGTTTGTGATTTGAATTTACAATTCACTTTTCAAATGGAAACCCATTTTCAACACTCTCATTTAGAGTAATTGGAATAATATTAGTATTTTTTTTGTAATGTAGAATTGATGTACACTCTTTTAAAAGTATAGGTGTAATTATCATTATCAGAACATGAATTAGAAGCTGTCAAAATAATAGTATAGTTCCCTTTTGATGGACTATAAGTCGAATGTAATAAGACCAGAATCCAAAAACTGTAATTGAATATATAATCAACCATATCAAACTTTCTGATACCCTCTGTACACCTCTCTCCATTCTCTCCCTGCAACAGTTCATTGACCGAGCGAAGTGAGGTCTAAGATTCAAGTCAATGGTTTGGCATTTCTCTTAATGTTTAAATGTTCCACATTTATGGCAAAACGCGGTAATAGATTTTCATGAAATTTGACAGGTATGTTCCTTTTTTAATTGCACGTTGATGTATATACAAGGTTTTTGGAAATTTTGCATTTCAAGGATAATATAAAAGGAAAAAGGAGCCTTCTTCATACGCCAATATAAGAGTAAAAATCAGTCTATAGAATTATACATAACAAGCAGTCAGGCTCGCTTTGCTCGCCATATCCGTCTAGCCAGGGGGCTCCGCCTCCTGGACCCCCGACTGGATTGTCCAAAAATGAGATCAGCGGGCTCGCTTTGCTCGCCTGCATGTAGACCTCAGCGGAACCTCTGTACCGAATTTGAACATATTATGTCAATTTGATCTCGAAAAACATCTATATAGGCGTATCTTTGGTGAACAAAATTCTACCACCTCAGCTAACCTGTATATACTGAATTTTTTAAAATATATTTCCATCAATTATAGAAACAGGTGAGGAAACACAGAAAAGATGAGAAAACGCTAATTTTGGGTGCATCTTTGGCATTATTTCAAATTCCTTCTAACACAACATTATTGCACCCCAGCTGAGCTTCTGTAGTAAATTTGAACATTTTCTGTTCATTTGTTCTCGATATAGCTGAGAAAGCGCAAACAAATGCTGGAAAACGCAGATTTTGGGCGTATCTTTGGCGTTATTTCAAATTCCTTCTAACACAACATTATTGCACCCCAGCTGAGCTTCTGTAGTAAATTTGAACATTTTATGTTTATTTGTTCTTGATAAAGCTGAGAAAACACTAAAAATGCAGATTTTGGGCGTATCTTTGGAAATTTTTCCAAATCCGTTCTTATTGTGCCTCTAAAGGGCCAACTGAACACACCTACCAAATTTGAAATGTTATGTCATATTTTTATCATATGTTGGGACGATCCAGTCGGGGGTCCAGTCTAAATGTCTGGTTAAAAGGATATGGCAAGTGAAGCAAGCCTGACGGCTAGTAATATAATATTCCCAGGAATAGCTCTGATTGAAGTAGCAGTACCCAATCAATTTTTCCGTGATAAATCAGGACCTCCTAAATAGGCATTTAGGAGGTACTGGATAAATTGGTATTTAGGAAGTCCTGGATAAATGCATTTCAATCTTCAACTTGGTTCCAACCTAACAAAGTCAACTCAACTTAATGCCAACCTGACAACATTTTTAATTTAGTTACCAGAACAACAATTTTGAAGAGGTACTCTCTCTAGTTTAGTTCTATATTAACATATGGTATTGGCATTTAAATTATAATTTTAAGATATTGGAATAAGAAGAATATACATGCTAAAAGACAAACTTTAAACCCTTAAAAACCACCCTTAGAGTTAAAATATCGCCAAAAGATTTCTTAGTGCGCCTCTAATGGGCCAACTGAACATACCTATCATTTTGAACGTTTTGGTCCAGTAGATTTTTAGTTCTGCGAGTGAGTGAGTGAGTGAGTCAGTCAGTCAGTCAGTGAGTGTGTGAGTGCCATTTCGCTTTTATATATAGGCTATAGATAAATCAGCTGACAAGTGATTACACAGATGTGTGGAGAAGCCAGTCTATTGCTCTATTTTCATAAGGTCTATAGTTTCAATCAGATACTTGTAGATGAGAATACTGTGTGAGGTCTACTGTTCACAGAACTACTAGTAGTAGACTAACCCACAATCAGTGTGGAGAAAACAGGTTTGCAAACTTATGCAGGTTCAAACATGAAAACTAATTTTTTTACTTTTTGTGAGTAGCCTAATATAAAATAGACCAGCTTTTCCCACTTAGCCTTCAGTCTTCACTCAGTGTTCAACATGAGATTCATACAGAACTACCCATCAAGCGAATCAAGGAATAAGGTAAGTCAACACATTCAAATACTCATTTCAACAATTATCATTTATATTATTTACCTATTTATTTTTTCATTCAAATACTTATTTCAACAATTATCATTTATATCATATATTTATTTATTTAATCATTCAGACCGAAATTTATCATCATTCTAAACCCCCCTCCCCTCCTCCAACAATTTTATTTTTGTACTCACATACCATTTCTGTTCCTCCCACAATATTTTTGAATACATGTTAAACTTTCAAAATATATCTTCCTTTATTAAAGGAAGATATATTTTGTTGTGTTATAACATATGTGTAATGATATTGTGGGAGGAAAACTGTGAGTTCTTCTCTCCCTGATTCAAGGGTGAGAAGAACTCTTTCCCCATACATGGCAAATAACTAATTTGATTCCAACACCCTTTAAGTCACAGACTTACTCAAATCTCTAACAGTGGTAGAGGGCTCCTATTTGTGATGGGGGCAATTGAATTTGTTTAAATTAAATTTCTCCCCGTCACTTTCACTACTGCTGCTAGCTGAATTTGAGCGAGTCTTGAAGGTCCTCCTCCTTTTAGCGACTGGCTGCCAGCCTTGCCCCATCATCAGAATCAGTAATCTCGACCTGCACATCTGGTGACAGGGTCCTGCAGGGGTCTGCCATATGACAGGTGCAGTCGGTAGTAGGGCAGCCACTGTTGGAGGGAATGGGGGCGTAGTCTGTAGTTGGGCGACCACTATCGGAGGGAAGGGGAGTGCAGTCTGTAGTAGGGCGGCCGCTGTCTGAGATCTGATGTCGCTGCTGAATAACTCCCATCCATGTTCCCAACTTAGGAAATTGGTTGTTATACCAAGTTTCAAAGGAGTCAAACAGCTCTGGCGGTACCATTCTAATATTGTTGTTAGAAGATGTGCTTGCTACGCCTCGGCGAAGGTGACCTTAAAAAAATATAATTAGATTACATATTTGAGTAAATCTAATTCAGGAAATTGAGTGAAAGGGTATAGGATAATAAATATGTATATACAAAGAAACAAGAAGTTGAAAAAAGTTAGCATGAAATGATGATTGGTTCTGACAAATTCTATTTGGTATAGTATAAGTCTCGGTGGAACATACAATTTCAACAAATTGATGAAATCTTATATGAATATAATAATTATTATTATTCTGAATTTCATATAATAACATTAATCCTGTAATACATCCTCCACTTTTTAATTTTCAAACTCTATATGCTAACTCCAAGGCTTTATTGGAAAAGCTATCATACAAAATATATCTATATATTTATATAAATGTACTGGATTTTGTGTTAAAACTTTGTATAGTTTATGTTATCGATATGGCTCGAAAGCAAAGAAATTATTAATCGTACAATCTAAGTAATATTTTGATATTTTTTGTAAGATCTATTTGACCCTAAATGGCGGAGGACTAAGATATTCAAATTTTATGTTAATTTGAAAGTCGGAAATGAGATTTGTAAAAATTGAGAAAGGAGAACCAGCACTCGCCAACCAAATGCCACCATAGAGGACCCCAAATATTTTAGAGCGTAGTACCTTGCTAATGAATTTGTAAAAGTTAAAGTTAAATCACATTATTAAATTTCTTAAAGGACTTCGTGATGCTATTGTAAAGCAGAAGTCATTTTCATTTTTAAATAAATTTATAACCCCTTGGAAGAGACGATTCCGGCTACCATATTCCCGGACCACATGGAGTTGGATCGACATCAGCGGCTTACAAGAAGATTTTCGACACGTGAGTGATAAATATTGAATTAGTGATGGGCGCCCTAGTGCTTCGAATTAATCTAATAATCAAAGCTAGCTCGCCGAAAGGGTTTTTATTATAAATTAAGAAATTAATAAGAGTAATACTTGCGCAAGTAAAAAATTAGTATTAAAGGTATTTTATTAAAAGGAAAAAGATAGATCAATACATTTCAGAAATTTCTATTGAATCAAAGAAGTATAAAATCTAGGCTATTAAAACATATGCATATGATATTTAATTTTTGCAATATAATTTGCGATAGTTTGTTATAGCTCTAATTCACTAGATGAATGGCTCTACCTATTCCGTCAGGTGCCGAATCTTGCACCCTGAGATAAAAAATATATATTCGATATAAAGAGATCTACTAAGTACTGGAGATTTTAATATATATATATATATATTTGGATTATTAGTGGCTAATTTATCAAGCTGATCTTAAAGCACATATTTTTTAATTGAATTGTCCAAGTCGACAAGTATTAGCAAGCGCATATCGCAGCTACATGCAAAAGAATGCATATGATTTTAAGATAAAGGCACATGGTAATGATTCGTGCCATAAATCTAGAATATAAAGTTTAGCCTGTGATATTTTACTGATTTCAATTATTGTTCTATTTTTATATTATATTTTTTATCGCTCTTGATATATATTTTTTGCCTCGATTTATTTTTTGCATTATTTGTTTAATATATGTATGAAACGTTTATGGTGTGCAATTTATTTTTTATTCCTCAACACTATAGTATAAGTATCATATTTATATATATTTATTTTTTATTGAATTACAAGAGTTATAGGAGAAGCCCATATCTAGGCCTATCAAGATTTTTGAGACTGAATCCTATTAAAAACTACGACCTAATTATATAATTATATCAATCTCATGCTTTACCGACTGATGCCAAGCAGGAGGCTAATCGTTATTTAAATATAAAGAATAACGTCAGATTATATAAAAACTTTTTATTTAATTTATTTTTCTATTATAGAGTTGAGGAAGCCCTGATTCTGAGGCGACCAATTGTATTGAGTTTATTAAATTGAAGGCCAATCGGAGAGCAGCTTACAAAATTATTCTAGGAAGAGACAAATTTTTCTGAAAACCTTTTTCTTCTGGCTTAAGATCTCGACCTGAGAGGACGCACATAGAGTTTAGGGTTCTTTCTTCCTTTAAATTTTAAAATTGCCAAGCCAACCCCTTTTTTAAATGTGAAATATTTGTATTGAATGTTAAATTATCTGTGAACTCAGTGTTGTTGAAGAGTTCGTAATTTATAATCAATTCCCATAAGTATATCTTTAATTCAGAAAGAAATCTATAAGAATCTGGACCACGCGCTAGCCCAGCAGAGACGAAAGGAGCCTGCCTAATTAATTATTGGAAATAATTAATTCAATCCACGAGACCGTCAAGAACTTCATGAATGTGAGTGATAAGTCAAACGAGCTCATTTTAGGTTTTCTACGTATAGTGGGGAAATTAATTAAAAGCGCTATTCAAATTAACTTAAATTAAGAAAAAGTCACAACGTGTTGAGTGATATCACATAGGTCATAAGAACATTTTATAAATTTATTTGATATATGTAGGAGGCTTACTTCCATGCACAGCCCAAACTCATATAAATCCCTGAGATCTCATGTTTGAATAATAATTGGTTAATTATTAATTTTGTTAATTGAACAAAGTATATCATATCAAACTTATAGACCAAACAGGTTTTTATTTGCAGAATTTTGTATTGACTGGAAGTCTAAGCATCAGTATTAAACATAATATATTTATAAAATTTGAAACTCACTATTGTAAAAGCTATTTGGTAATGATTCGTGCCATAAATCTAGAATATAAAGTTTAGCCTGTGATATTTTACTGATTTCAATTATTGTTCTATTTTTTATATTATATCTTTATCGCTCTTTATATATTTTTTGCCTCGATTTATTTTTTGCATTATTGTTAATATATGTATGAAACGTTTATGGTGTGCAATTTATTTTTATTCCTCAACACTATAGTATAAGTATCATATTTATATATTTATTTTTATTGAATTACAAGAGTTATAGGAGAAGCCCATATCTAGGCCTATCAAGATTTTGAGACTGAATCCTATTAAAAAACTACGACCTAATTATATAATTATATCAAATCTCATGCTTTACCGACTGATGCCAAGCAGGAGGCTAATCGTTATTTAAATATAAAGAATAACGTCAGATTATATAAAAACTTTTTATTTAATTTATTTTTCTATTATAGAGTTGAGGAAGCCCTGATTCTGAGGCGACCAATTGTATTGAGTTTATTAAATTGAAGGCCAATCGGAGAGCAGCTTACAAAATTATTCTAGGAAGAGACAAATTTTTCTGAAAACCTTTTTCTTCTGGCTTAAGATCTCGACCTGAGAGGACGCACATAGAGTTTAGGGTTCTTTCTTCCTTTAAATTTAAAAATTGCCAAGCCAACCCCTTTTTTAAATGTGAAATATTTGTATTGAATGTTAAATTATCTGTGAACTCAGTGTTGTTGAAGAGTTCGTAATTTATAATCAATTCCCATAATATACCTTTAATTCAGAAAGAAATCTATAAGAATCTGGACCACGCGCTAGCCCAGCAGAGACGAAAGGAGCCTGCCTAATTAATTATTGGAAATAATTAATTCAATCCACGAGACCGTCAAGAACTTCATGAATGTGAGTGATAAGTCAAACGAGCTCATTTTAGGTTTTCTACGTATAGTGGGGAAATTAATTAAAAGCGCTATTCAAATTAACTTAAATAAAGAAAAAGTCACAACGTGTTGAGTGATATCACATAGGTCATAAGAACATTTTATAAATTTATTTGATATATGTAGGAGGCTTACTTCCATGCACAGCCCAAACTCATATAAATCCCTGAGATCTCATGTTTGAATAATAATTGGTTAATTATTAATTTTGTTAATTGAACAAAGTATATCATATCAAACTTATAGACCAAACAGGTTTTTATTTGCAGAATTTTGTATTGACTGGAAGTCTAAGCATCAGTATTAAACATAATATATTTATAAAATTTGAAACTCACTATTGTAAAAAAAATCGAATACAATATGGAAATAGTTATTAAACCTAACTTTTAAAGAGTTATATTAATGTAATTTGTACATGTTGGAGATCATACCGACACATTGACGTTCTTTTCGTAATATATGTACATGACACTTGAAACTTTTAACACCACAACAATTATCCAGAATAGGCACTAGCAGAGAGTCCATTTTAATATTCCGGTAATTTGGTAGTACACTTGGCTATTTACTCGAAGTAATCCATAATAACGTCACCATGAACCAGTCGCGGCTAACTCGCAATTTCCTACTTCAGCGACCACCCCAAAACTATGTAGCTATGACACCGGCCGACCAACCACCCCAGACAACGCAGCGGAGACCCCATGAGAGAGAGAGGGAGGCAGCATATAGTAGAGTAAGATTGGGAGAGATGACAGACTTTTTTGCTCGAAAACCCCTCCCCCTCTCTCCCCTCGTCCATCCCTCCTCCCCTTACCCCCGCCTGTAGGGTGGGGGGGGTTCTAAAAATAGATTTCCCCTTCCCCCTGCCAGTGGAGGTGAGGGGGAGAGAGAGAGATAATCTTTCTCTCTCTTTTCTAAAAATAGATTTCCCCTTCCCCTGCCCAGTGGAGGTGAGGGGGATGAAAAGAGAGAGATATATCTTTCTCTCTCTCTCCTTGCCCAGGTGAGGGGAAAAAAAAAATTCCCTTTAGGAGGAAAAATTCCTCTCTATAGTGACAGATTGAAGTGAATCCATATTTCTACATCTAATGCTATACTGACAGATTGAGGTGAATGCTAGATGAGGGAAAAAATCTCTTTGAGAGGGAAAAATTCTCTACTGACAGATTGAAGTGAATCCATTTTCTACATCTAATGCTATACTGACAGATTGAAGTGAATCCATTCGCTCTAATGCTATACTATGATGCCAGACTCACTTTGAGAAATTCCTTTGTGTCAGATAAAGTGAATTCATATTTCTACATCTAATGCTACTGACAGATGAAGTGAATCCATTTCGCTCTAAGATATACTACATTGACAGGTCAAGAGAGAGGAGGATACGGCCCCTCGCTTCTCACAACCAGCATTACTGCTTTCCCTTTTTTACTCGCTCCATCTCTTTCCCGCACCTTCTAAATTCCTTTTTTGCTATTACGAAAGGGAGTAAATGAGATAAGGATCAGGTTCCATTTTGATCGATCGTTCCTATACTGTCAGATTAAAGTGAAACGTTTCTCACCAGCATTACGAAGGCGAGTAAGGAATCTAGTATAAGTTTTATAATGGGTCATATTATGTTCGCTTTCCAACGACAGTCAAGAGTTCAATCAAACTGATTATGAATGTGTAAAAAATTGAGCTCTTTGCTGTACAAACATGGCAGTCGTTTTTTTTTAAAGTGCTTTCTCGGCAAGGGGTGTTTGAGGATTTTTGAAAATGTCCCATGCAGCGTTCGCTAGAGCTCTG